>NC_092631.1:7464480-7588000 GCF_039555335.1 Amphiura filiformis
GAGTCGCCATTAGCACACATGCATCGCTACTAGCCAGGGTCTTTAGGATGTCTACAGTTTTGGGGTCAAAGGTCATTAAGGGGTTACGTCCGTCAAAAACCAAAATTATCAAAAATGTTTTAAAAATTTTTATCTCAAAATGTTAACAGACCAGAGTAATATAATCATCATACATGAATCAGTGTTACCTGATGTATGCATGGTATTTTTATTTTGGGGTCAAAGGTCATTAAGGGGTCACTTCCTGTTTTTAGCTAAATAACTTCAAGAATTTTATCTCAACAAATAAACATAGTAGACTTCTTTAATTGAAATTGTAACAATACATTTTGTCGGTGTACATCAGGTTTTTTTTTCATTGAGGTCAAAGCTCATTAAGGGGGTCAAAAGGTCAATCATAAAAAAAATCAAAATCCATATATAAATTCCGATTAAGCTGGAATTCACCAGGAATATTCATTATGACATCCTAAGCACTATGTAATATTTTTATGGGTCAAAGGTAATTAAGGGATCACTTCCGGTTATCAACAAAACCGAAACATATCAAACATCACTGGCTAAGGGTCGTGCTCTGTGAGCACAAGGTATCGTAGATCTAGTTACACAGCCGTGACGTTAGGATCTTCTTCTTCTTTCTTCTTTCTTCTGTCGACCTTTACATTTGCTCTAGCACTGACATGCGTACACCGATTTTGACCTAACTTGGTCACAATCATTATTGACCATGCCCCTACATGTCACATAAAATTCGTGGGGTCAAAGGTCAAGTAGGGGTCACAGGGGTCAAAAACGTGATTTTGACTCAAAATGCTGCTTCTCCCACAAATTTCGTAGGACAGTAACACCACTTGCACACATGAATTGTTATTACAGCCGTGACGTTAGTCACTTTTAGTTCTTTCTTTCTTCTGTCAACCATTACATTTGCTCTAGCACTCACATGCTTACATCGATTTTGACATAACTTGGTCACAATGATCATTGACTGTGCCCCTACACGTCACATGAAACTCGTGGGGTCAAAGGTCACGCACGGGTCACAGGGGTCAAAAACGTGATTTCAACTAAAATGCACCTTCTCCTACAAATTACGAGGACAGTGACGCCACTTGCACACATGCATTGTAATTACCCAATGTCTATAAGGTGTACACAAATTTGGGGTCAAAGGTCATTAAGGGGTCACTTCCGCATAAAACGGAATACCTTCATTAGCTAAGGAAAACATAGGACAGTAACGGTATATTCACATATGAGCTGCAGTTACCCAATGTATATGTGGTATTTTTATATTTGGAGTCAAAGGTCATTAAGGGGTCCGGTATAGAACGAAATACCTTTAAAATGCATCTTCTCCCACACATTACGAGGACAGTGACACCGCTTGCACACATGCATTGTTATTACCCAGTGTCAATGTCGTGTACACAGATTTTGGGTCAAAGGTTATTAAGGGGTCACTTCCGGTATAAATCGAAATATCTTCAAAAAATGTTATTACCTAAGAAATGGAGAGTGATGGTATGTTCACACATGAATTGTATTTACCCAATGTATATATGGTATTTTTTATTTGGGGTCAAAGGTCATTAAGGGGTCATTTCCGTATAAAACGAAATACCTTTAAAATGCATCTTCTCCCACAAATTACGTAGGACAGTGATGCCACTTACACACATGCATTGTTATTACCCAGTGTCTATGGGGTGTACACAGATTTGAGGTCAAAGGTCTTTAAGGTGTCACTTCGGTATAAAAGCGAAATAACTTCAAAAAACTTTATCAGCCAAGAAAAATATAGCACAGAGACGGTACATTCACTCATGAATTGATGTTACTCAGTGTATACGTAGTATTTTTTATTTGGGGTAAAAGGTCATTAAGGGGTCACTTCCGGTCTGAGACAAAAAAGCCTTCAAAATGCCCCTTCTGCCATAAATAACATGGCAAAGTGATGCCACGTGCACAAATACGTTGACATTAGCCAATGTTTATGGGATTTTCATATAAACTCCTCAACAAAAGTTTGGAAAGTTTTTTCAAGCATCTGTATCCCCAATTATTTGTGACATATTCATATCGTGTTGCATATCACTGGATAGCTACAATACTCCCCTTTACAATGACACCCCATTTGAAACAATAACATTTTTTACGGCTGAGTACATGCCTTGTGATTGTAGTGGGGTCTCAAAATGAATATGCCAAATTGACCATTATTCTGTGCAGCAAGCTGTAATCCCATAACTTCACAATCTGGGACCTAATGCAATCCTCCAAGATGACACCGCTCACCCCACATAGCCATGGTAGTCAACGACTACCTACAGAATATGGGAGTAGAGTCAAAATGGCCTGCCATCAGGCCAGACCCGGGGGCCAGACCTCAACCCGATTGAACACTTGTGGGACCAGCTTGATCGTGCTGTGCGTGCCAAAGAAGCCCATAGGCAACCACATTGAATGACCTGCAACGAATCCTTGTGGAAGAATGGAATTCCATCCCACAGTAACGTGTAACCAGGTCAGTGAGCAGCATGAGGAGAAGGTGCCTGACTATTGTGGCTGCCTGTGGTTTTTCCACCCGCTATTGAGGTTAGTGGCTAGCTTTGTTTGAGCACAGAATAATGGTCAGTTTGGCAAATTCATTTTGAGACCCCACTACATTCACAAGGCGTGTACTCAGCCGTGAAAAATGTTGTTGTTTCAATTGGGGTGTCATTGTAAAGGGGAGAATTGTAGCTATCCAGTGATATGCAACACGATATGAATATGTCACAAATAATTGGAGATACAGATGCTTGAAAAAACTTTCCAAACTTTCGTTGAGGAGTTTATTTTGGGGTCAAATGTCATTAAGGGGTCACAAAACGGCTGTGTTCGTGGTCTTAGACCACAGCTAAGTCTAGTTTCTTCTTCTGTCGCCCATTACATTTGCTCTAGCACTCACATGCTTACATCGATTTTGCCCTAACTTGGTCACAATGATCACTGACCGTGCCCTACATGTCACATGAAAGTTATGGGGCCAAAGGTCACACAGGGGCCATAGTGGTCAAAAACGTGATTTTAACTCAAAATGCATCTTCTCCTACAAATTACGTATGACAGTAATGCCACTTGCAGACGTGCATTGTAATTACCCAGTGTCTATAGGGTGTACACAGATTTGGGGTCAAAGGTCATTAAAGGGTAAATTCGTATAAAAGCGAAATACCTTCAATTTTTTTATTAGCTAAGGAAAACATGACAGTAACGGTATGTTCACATATGTGTTGCAGTTACTCAAAGTTGGAAAAAGAGAGGATGGAGAAGAGTGCACAATTGGTAAATTTGGGAGTGGAGAACGAAATGATAGGGGTGACCGACTCATCGAATTCTCAATCAGTAACAAGCTGAAAATAATGAACACTTTTTTCAAAAAGCCAGCAAGTAGGAAATGGACCTGGAGAAGCCCAGATGGAAGCACAAAGAATGAAATTGACTTTATTCTCACAGACAGTCCACACATCATTCAAGACGTAAAGACAGTCAACAAAGTGAACGTAGGTAGTGACCACAGGATGGTAATGAGCAAGTTAAAAATCAACACCAGACTAGAGAGACATAAATTACTAAGACCAAAGCAGAGCAGCATCAACCTAGAGAAGTTGCAGGAAAAGAGAATAGAATTCCAACTGCAGCTGCAAAACCAGTTCCAACTTTTGGCAGATGAATGTCCAGAAGAGAGGACTCTAGAATTATGGAATGACCAGATAGTGGAAACAACACAAAAACTGGCCATGGATATTGCAGGAAAGAAACCAAAGACCGAGAAACAAAGATATCAGATTCGACCAGAACACTCATGGAGAAGAGAAGATCGATGAAAGCAGAGGAACAAACATACAGCGGGTTGAATATACAGAAACCTGCAAGACAATCAGAAAAAAGCTACGGGAAGATATACGGAGCTACAACACCAAAATAATCAAATCCACAATTGAGGAAAACAAAAGTCTGAAGAAAACATATAAGAAACTAGCGAGGGGAAACAGAAAATTACAAGCCTCCTCGATAGTAATGGGCAAGAAATCACAGACCAAGACGAAATTCTGAAAAGGATAGAAGAATTCTATGAACAACTATATGCCAGTGACACAGAAACAGATGAACCAGGAGAACCACAAGAAGAAATACCCAATGTCACAAATTGGGAGGTACAGCATGCTGTAAACCAAATGAAGAGAGGAAAGTCTCCTGGACCGGACAATGTGCTCATCGACACAATCAAAGAAGGAGGGACATCATAACCAAAGAACTAGCAAAGCTGTATACAACATGTATGCAAAAGGAGAGTGCCACATCAGTGGAAAGAAGCCACTATGATCATTTTGCACAAGAAGGGGACAAGCGAGACCTTAAGAACTATAGACCCATCAGTCTCCTCTCAAACTTGTACAAGCTGCACACAAGGTTACTAACAAACCGACTTGAAATCATCCTAGACGGAAATCAACCAAGGGAACAGGCAGGCTTCAGGAAAGGCTTTTCAACCATGGATCACATCCACACCATCAACCAACTAAAGGAGAAATGCCAGGAGTATAACATTCCGCTCTGAGTAGCTTTTATAGATTACGAGAAGGCATTTGATTCTGTTGAAACCAGTTCAGTCCTGAATGCACTCAAAGAACCAGGAATCAACAACGCATACCTGAAGATCTTCAAAGACATCTACTCAGATTGCTACAACACAGTCAAAATGCACAAAGACAGTGACAGAATTATGATAAAGAAGGGCGCGCGTCAGGGGGACACTATCTCACCGAAGCTTTTTACAGCCACCCTAGAAGGAATTTTCAAAACACTCGACTGGAGCAAGAAAGGAATCAACATAAACGGAGAGCACATGAGCCATTTACGCTTTGCAGATGACATTGTCACAGTATCAAGCAACTTAAATGAACTTGAGACAATGCTGCAAGAGTTGGATGAGGCAAGCTGGGTAACCGGATTGAAATGAATATGAAGAAAACAAAGGTCATGATAGGATTAGAAACAGTCCCAAAGACAGTGAAAGTAAAAGGGGTTGAAATTGAGCAGGTCGAGGAATATGTATATCTTGGACAACGCTTCTCTCTTGAGACAAAACCAAGACTCTGAAATTGAAGGAGAATTAAAGCCGGGTGGCAAGCTTTTGGAAGATACAGCACCATCATGAAAGGCAATCTTCCAATATGCCTTAAACGAAAGGTATACAACCAATGCATCCTCCCAGCTATTTCATATGGGGCAGAATCATGGACCTTAACATCAAAAATGGAAAGAAAACTAGCAGCAGCCCAGCACAACATGGAGAGAAGTATATTAAACATCACCTACAAGGACAGGAAAACAAACAAATGGATCAGGGAGCAGACCCAAGTTCAAGACATCTTGGAAAGCAGAAGATGGACCTGGGCAGGGCATATCAGCCGCAGACAAGACAATCGTTGGAGTTCAACACTCACACATTGGACACCTTATGGGAGGAAGCGAAATAGAGGACGCCAACGGAAGCGATGGAGGGACGAGCTGCAAAACTACTGGGGAGAAGTGAACTGGTACCAACAAGCACAAAACAGAGACACATGGAGACATCATGCTGAGGCCTTCATCCTGCAGTGGATTGATAATGGCTGAAAAAGTAAAAAGTAAAAGTACTCAATGTATTTTTATTTGGGTCAGAGGTCATTAAGGGGTCACTTCGGTATAAAACGAAATACCTTCAAAAATTATATCAGCTAAAAAAAACATAGCACGGTAACGGTATGTTCACACATGAATTTATGTTATACTCAGTGTATACGTGGTATTTTTTATTTGAGGTAAAAGGTCATTAAGGGTTCACTTCCGGTCTTTGCGATTGCTAACTTAATCCTCAGTTGATCGGATCGGATCGGGCCTGGTTCCATGTACAACAACTTTATTGCATTGGTTTCATACCCTTTGAAACTGATATGGCAACAATCTTTTTTTGGAATGGAGGTCAAATTTTGGTTACACGTTAAAATCTAAATGAAAATTTTGTCCTGACAACACTTAAGTAAAAATCTTTGACTTTGACATGTGTATTCTTAGAAAGTTGATGTATGCGTTTTGAAAATTTAATTAGTTATTTCTCGCCTACTTTATAATATTTTTACCAAGAAATATTATGAGTGGCTTTAAATGTCATTTGTCCATTAGAAAAGGTCAGTTTTCTTTAAAATGACGAGACTCAAATCGGGTCTAAATTTCGAGTCTCGATTATAACTCTCTAGGAGGCAGACTTTAATCAGCTATTTCTCACCCATTTTATAGTATTTTGACCAAGAAATAATATGAGTGGGTTTTGAATGTTTTCTGTAAAATGACGAGACTCGAAATTGGGTCTAAATTTGAGTCTTGATTATAAGTCTCTAGCAGGCATAATTTAATTAGCTATTTCTCACCCACTTTATAGTATTTTGGTCAAGAAATATTATGAGTAGGTTTTGAATGTCATTTGTCCATTAGAAAAGGTCAGCTTCCTGTAAAATGACGAGACTCGAAATTGGGTGTAAATTTCGAGTCTCGATTATAACTCTCTAGGAGGCAGAATTTCATTAGTTATTTCTCGCCTACTTTATAATAATTTTTACCAAGAAATATTATGAGTAGGTTTTGAATGTCATTTGTCCATTAGAAAAGGTCAGCTTCCTATAAAATGACGAGACTCGAAATTGGTGTAAATTTCGAGTCTCGATTATAACTCTCTCGGAGGCAGAATTTCATTAGTTATTTTTCGCCTACTTTATAATAATTTTTACCAAGAAATATTATGAGTGGCTTTTAAATGTCATTTGTCCATTAGAAAAGGTCAGTTTTCTTTAAAATGACGAGACTCGAAATTGGGTCTAAATTTCGAGTCTCGATTATAACTCTAGGAGGCAGAATTTAATCAGCTATTTCTCACCCATTTTATAGTATTTTGACCAAGAAATAATATGAGTGGGTTTTGAATGTCATTTGTCCTTTAAAAAAGGTCAGTTTTCTTCAAAAAGACGAGACTCGAAATTGGGTCTAAATTTCGAGGCTTGATTATAACTCTCTAGGATGCAAAATTTAATTAGTTATTTCTCGCCTACTTTATAATATTTTTACCAAGAAATATTATGAGTGGCTTTAAATGTCATTTGTCCATTAGAAAAGGTCAGTTTTCTTTAAAATGACGAGACTCGAAATTGGGTCTAAATTTCGAGTATCGATTATAACTCTCTAGGAGGCAGAATTTAATCAGCTATTTCTCACCCATTTTATAGTATTTTGACCAAGAAATAATATGAGTGGGTTTTGAATGTCATTTGTCCTTTAAAAAAGGTCAGTTTTCTTAAAAAAGACGAGACTCGAAATTGGGTCTAAATTTTGAGTCTTGATTATAACTCTCTAGGAGGCAAAATTTAATTAGTTATTTTTCGCCTACTTTATAATAATTTTTACCAAGAAATATTATGAGTGGCTTTTAAATGTGTTTTGTCCATTAGAAAAGGTCAATTTTCTTTAAAAATGACGAGACTCAAATTGGGTCTAAATTTCGAGTCTCGATTATAACTCTCTAGGAGGCAGAATTTAATCAGCTATTTCTCACCCATTTTATAGTATTTGGACCAAGAAATAATATGAGTGGATTTTGAATGTCATTTGTCCTTTAAAAAAGGTCAGTTTTCTTCAAAAAGACGAGACTCGAAATTGGGTCTAAATTTCGAGTCTTGATTATAACGCTCTACGATGCAAAATTTAATTAGTTATTTCTCGCCTACTTTATAATATTTTTTACCAAGAAATATTATGAGTGGCTTTTAAATGTCATTTGTCCATTAGAAAAGGTCAATTTTCATTAAAATGACGAGACTCAAATTGGGTCTAAATTTCGAGTCTCGATTATAACTCTCTAGGAGGCCGAATTTAATTAGTTATTTTTCGCCTACTTTATAATAATTTTTACCAAGAAATATTATGAGTGACTTTTAAATGTGATTTGTCCATTAGAAAAGGTCAGTTTTCTTTAAAATGACGAGACTCGAAATTGGGTCTAAATTTGAGTCTTGATTATAACTCTCTAGGAGGCAAAATTTAATTAGTTATTTTTCGCCTACTTTATAATAATTTTTACCAAGAAATATTATGAGTGACTTTTAAATGTGATTTGTCCATTAGAAAAGGTCAATTTTCTTTAAAATGACGAGACTCAAATTGGGTCTAAATTTTGAGTCTCGATTATAACTCTCTAGGAGGCCGAATTTAATTAGTTATTTTTCGCCTACTTTATAATAATTTTTACCAAGAAATATTATGAGTGGCTTTTAAATGTCATTTGTCCATTAGAAAAGGTCAGTTTTCTTTAAAATGACGAGACTAAATTGGGTCTAAATTTGAGTCTTGATTATAACTCTCTAGGAGGCCAAATTTAATTAGTTATTTTTCGCCTACTTTATAATAATTTTTACCAAGAAATATTATGAGTGACTTTTAAATGTGATTTGTCCATTAGAAAAGGTCAATTTTCTTTAAAATGACGAGACTCGAAATTGGGTCTAAATTTCGAGTCTCGATTATAACTCTCTAGGAGGTAGAATTTAATTAGTTATTTTTCGCCTACTTTATAATAATTTTTACCAAGAAATATTATGAGTGACTTTTAAATGTGATTTGTCCATTAGAAAAGGTCAGCTTTCTTTAAAATGACGAGACTCGAAATTTGGTCTAAATTTCGAGTCTTGATTATAACTCTCTAGGAGGCAAAATTTAATTAGTTATTTTTCGCCTACTTTATAATAATTTTTACCAAGAAATATTATGAGTGACTTTTGAATGTGATTTGTCCATTAGAAAAGGTCAGTTTTCTTTAAAATGACGAGACTCGAAATTGGGTCTAAATTTCGAGTCTTGATTATAACTCTCTAGGAGGCCAAATTTAATTAGTTATTTTTCAGCCTACTTTATAATAATTTTTACCAAGAAATATTATGAGTGGCTTTTAAATGTCATTTTTCCATTCGAAAAGACCAGTTTTCTTTAAAATGATGAAACTCGAAAGCGGGTCTAAATTTCGAGGCTGGATTATAACTCTATAGGAGGCCAAATTTAATTAGTTATTTTTCGCCTACTTTATAATAATTTTTACCAAGAAATATTATGAGTGACTTTTAAATGTGATTTGTCCATTAGAAAAGGTCAGTTTTCTTTAAAATGACGAGACTCGAAATTGGGTCTAAATTTCGAGTCTCGATTATAACTCTCTAGGAGGCAGAATTTAATTAGTTATTTTTAGCCTACTTTATAATAATTTTTACCAAGAAATATTATGAGTGACTTTTAAATGTGGTTTGTCCATTAGAAAAGGTCAATTTTCTTTAAAATGACGAGACTCGAAATCGGGTCTAAATTTCGAGTCTTGCATGATTATAACTCTCTAGAATGCCAAATTCAATTAGTTATTTCTCGCCTACTTTATAATATTTTTTACCAAGAAATATTATGAGTGGCTTTTAAATGTCATTTGTCCATTAGAAAAGGTCAGTTTTCTTTAAAATGACGAGACTCTAAATTGGGTCTAAATTTCGAGTCTCGATTATAACTCTCTAGGAGGCAGAATTTAATCAGCTATTTCTCACCCATTTTATAGTATTTTGACCAAGAAATAATATGAGTGGGTTTTGAATGTCATTTGTCCTTTAAAAAAGGTCAGTTTTCTTTAAAAAGACGAGACTCGAAATTGGGTCTAAATTTCGAGTCTTGATTATAACTCTCTAGGAGGCCAAATTTAATTAGTTATTTTTCGCCTACTTTATAATAATTTTTACCAAGAAATATTATGAGTGACTTTTAAATGTGATTTGTCCATTAGAAAAGGTCAATTTTCTTTAAAATGACGAGACTCGAAATCGGGTCTAAATTTCGAGTCTCGATTATAACTCTCTAGGAGGCCAAATTTAATTAGTTATTTTTCGCCTACTTTATAATAATTTTTACCAAGAAATATTATGAGTGGCTTTTAAATGCCATTTGTCCATTAGAAAAGGTCAGTTTTCTTTAAAATGACGAGACTCGAAATCGGGTCTATATTTCGAGTCTTGAGTATAGCTCGCTTGGAGGCCACGTTGAATTAGTTATTTTTCGCCTAATTTATGATATTTTTTACCAAGAAATATTATGAGTGGCTTTTAAATGTCATTTGTCCATTAGAAAAGGTCAGTTTTCTTTAAAATGACGAGACTCAAATCGGGTCTAAATTTGAGTCTCGATTATAACTCTCTAGGAGGCCAAATTTAATTAGTTATTTTTCGCCTACTTTATAATAATTTTTACCAAGAAATATTATGAGTGACTTTTAAATGTGATTTGTCCATTAGAAAAGGTCAGCTTTCTTTAAAATGACGAGACTCGAAATTGGGTCTAAATTTCGAGTCTTGATTATAACTCTCTAGGAGGCAAAATTTAATTAGTTATTTTTCGCCTACTTTATAATAATTTTTACCAAGAAATATTATGAGTGACTTTTAAATGTCATTTGTCCATTAGAAAAGGTCAGTTTTCTTTAAAATGACGAGACTCGAAATTGGGTCTAAATTTCGAGTTTCGATTATAACTCTCTAGGAGGCAGAATTTAATCAGCTATTTCTCACCCATTTTATAGTATTTTGACCAAGAAATAATATGAGTGGGTTTTGAATGTCATTTGTCCTTTAAAAAGGTCAGTTTTCTTAAAAAGACGAGACTCGAAATTGGGTCTAAATTTGAGTCTTGATTATAACTCTCTAGGAGGCAAAATTTAATTATTTATTTTTAGCCTACTTTATAATAATTTTTACCAAGAAATATTATGAGTGACTTTTAAATGTGATTTGTCCATTAGAAAAGGTCAGTTTTCTTTAAAATGACGAGACTCTCGAAATTGGGTCTAAATTTGAGTCTTGATTATAACTCTATAGGAGGCCAAATTTAATTAGTTATTTTTCGCCTACTTTATAATAATTTTTACCAAGAAATATTATGAGTGACTTTTAAATGTGATTTGTCCATTAGAAAAGGTCAGTTTTCTTTAAAATGACGAGACTCGAAATTGGGTCTAAATTTTGAGTCTCGATTATAACTCTCTAGGAGGCAGAATTTAATTAGTTATTTTTCGCCTACTTTATAATAATTTTTACCAAGAAATATTATGAGTGACTTTTGAATGTGATTTGTCCATTAGAAAAGGTCAGTTTTCTTTAAAATGACGAGACTCGAAATTGGGTCTAAATTTCGAGTCTCGATTATAACTCTCTAGGAGGCAGAATTTAATCAGCTATTTCTCACCCATTTTATAGTATTTTGACCAAGAAATAATATGAGTGGGTTTTGAATGTCATTTGTCCTTTAAAAAGGTCAGTTTTCTTAAAAAGACGAGACTCGAAATTGGGTCTAAATTTCGAGTCTTGATTATAACTCTCTAGGAGGCAAAATTTAATTAGTTATTTCTCGCCTACTTTATAATATTTTTTACCAAGAAATATTATGAGTGGCTTTTAAATGTCATTTGTCCATTAGAAAAGGTCAGTTTTCTTTAAAATGACGAGACTCAAATCGGGTCTAAATTTCGAGTCTCGATTATAACTCTCTAGGAGGCCAAATTTAATTAGTTATTTTTCGCCTACTTTATAATAATTTTTACCAAGAAATATTATGAGTGGCTTTTAAATGTCATTTGTCCATTAGAAAAGGTCAGTTTTCTTTAAAATGACGAGACTCAAATCGGGTCTAAATTTCGAGTCTCGATTATAACTCTCTAGGAGGCCAAATTTAATTAGTTATTTTTCGCCTACTTTATAATAATTTTTACCAAGAAATATTATGAGTGACTTTTAAATGTGATTTGTCCATTAGAAAAGGTCAGTTTTCTTTAAAATGACGAGACTCGAAATTGGGTCTAAATTTCGAGTCTCGATTATAACTCTCTAGAATGCCAAATTTAATTAGTTATTTCTCGCCTACTTTATAATAATTTTTACCAAGAAATATTATGAGTGACTTTTGAATGTCATTTGTCCATTAGAAAAGGTCAATTTTCCTTAAAATGACGAGACTCGAAATTGGGTCTAAATTTCGAGTCTCGATTATAACTCTCTAGGAGGCAGAATTTAATCAGCTATTTCTCACCCATTTTATAGTATTTTGACCAAGAAATAATATGAGTGGGTTTTGAATGTCATTTTGTCCATTAGAAAGGGTCCGTTGTAAATTGAATTTGAATTTCATTATCGTGAAAATGCACGTTTTTGTGAATATGTGTGTTAATATGTATGTCTGTGAATATGTTTTGTGATTGCTTGTTTTGTTTGTTTAAATACTTTTTGTATTACTGGAAACTCGATATTATAAAGTCAAAACCTGAAAATTTGACACTCGATATTCGAAATTTGAGACTCGAAACTCGATATTATAAACTTGAAACTCGAAATTTGACTCTCGATACTCGAAACTCGAAATATAATACTCGAAACTCGAAATATTATGCTCAAAACTCGAAATATGAGACTCGAAACTCGAAATATAAGGCTCGAAACTCGAAATACAAGACTCAAACTCGAAATACAAGACTCAAACTCGAAATATAAGACTCGAAACTCGAAAAATTTAACTCGAAACTCGAAATATGAGACTCGAAACTCGAAATACAAGACTCGAAACTCGAAATATAAGACTCAAACTCGAAAAATATAACTCAAACTCGAAATATGAGACTCGAAACTCGAAAAATAAGACTCGAAACTCAAGTATAAAACTCGAACTCGAGACTCGAAACTCGAGACTCGAAAATTTGACTCGAGACTCGAAACTCGAAGATAAGCAACACACGGCACTTTATCCTCATTGCCTACTTGGGGGATGTGGTTGGGTTGGATTGGATGTTTGTATAGTTGTTTGTTTCAATGTTGTAATATTGGCGCTGATTAAGCTGCTGCCTGCAAATTGCATTGTGTCTGTTTAGATGTACCGTATTTAATGTACAATTCTAGCAATTTGACCTGCGGGTCACCATTAGAGTTTGAAATAAAACCTTCCTCTACATGTATTAGATGCTTGGAATACACTTATTGATCAATATTGACAAGTTGGTTATAAGAGGGTGAGTAGATGCACTATGTGGAAGAATGTCTGGTCCCATTCTGCTGGGTGCATGCAAGCACTTGATTCCAAAGTCCACTCAATTGATCTTTTTGGTAAATCCCATAAGCCTTTGCGAGTACACCTGAGATGTCATCATTTGACATCACGCCGATGCACACATCGTTTATCGAACATCATTACTGCACAAGGTCATTCATGTATATTGAGCTATTCCAGTTGAAATCATTACACCCCCTATGGAAGACATGACCTTAATCTTTCACACAGGGAGTGTGAATTTCAAATGGGGGTTACCTAAAATGGGCAACTCCATTTGAAATCTACACCCCTTGTGTGGGAGATTATGGTCATGGGTGTATGGATTTCAACTGCTATACTCTTTTAAATAATTACCATTTTTACATTTTTACGCTGTTCCAGAGATGGAATCCAGTCCATGGATTTTCCCACAAATCCCTGCTATTCGCAGACCGTACCCCTTGGAGTGATGAGAAGGGTTTCCATCTCTTCCCCAAGCCTCATGAAATCAAGCTGCCTTCTGAACATTGGGTATGGGAGAGTGACTGGCATGTAGAAGAGAACATTAAAGGACAACCAACTGGAAAAGGTGTAAGTAAATAACACATGTTCTTATTAAAGTCCTTGAATAAATTCTTCAGGTCTGTAGATCCATAACATCAAGAATTTCATCACTTCAAGACCAGTCAAAACTTATGTTTCTTAGATGCTTCATCAGCCGTTGATTGATTTCATGAGCAGTGCTACTGTTTTGAAGTGCTGTATGATATTGATCTTGCAACAAGATGGATCAAAGAAGCAATCTGGATCCGGAGGAACAGTGGCAAGCTCCTAAACAGAGATGAGGGGGCTTACCAACTTTCACACCTATACGATCGTGTGTTGTACTGGAACTTTGACACAGAATGATGCTGTACAAACTCTGAGGGTTGCCAGATCAATATCACACATCACTTCAAAACAGCAACATCAGCTGTCTGCTGATGTCAACTGATGGTTGATGACTTTTGACTGGTCCTGATCATGATGATGTGATAAAATTCTTGATGTTTACACATGTTCTTCTTTGGTTAACATTTAACATAAGATTTTATTAAATGAAGTTTAATGCTGAAAAAAAAAAATTGTAATTAAAAACTTGTCATTTCTTGGATGTTGCAGCCGGCATTGCTTTGTGTCGAGAACCGCGCAACCCGAGAACCGCAAATTTCTAGTAATATTCTTATAATGATAGAAATTATGATTACTCAAATATGTATGGACTTTGTTTTTGTTCAGTGTTCACAGCAAGTTTGTATATATACTTGCAGAGGTTCATTAGGTCTGTAGAAATCAAAACTCATTCTTTTCATCTTGTCAAAATTGTATTTTACTAACCTGACCTAGCCATCTTCAGAGTACCACAGATAGTAATATGTAATACCTTGTGCAAATTGTCATAGGACTTTCAAGTACATGTAGGTGAAACTGGGTGTGGAGACTGAAAGAGCACAAAAAAACCCAGAAAAAGTAAATCATAGTATTAGTAAAGAAACTTTTACTTGCCAAACAAGCAAATCAGTCAGTGAACAATCCAAATCAGCGATTGTGGACCATGTCGTTCAACAAAATTATGTTATCAATTGGGAAAGTGCTCTCGAAAGAATGAAAGATGAAATTTCTATTATAAGTTTGTATAATGATATATATTTTTGAGCATTTTCTTTACCCGTCAATCAATTCCGTTACCAGGGTTGGCAGTACAGTGTTAATTTCAACACAAGAGAAAGCTACACGCCAGACAAAAAATGGAACTCTTGTGTGAGGAGAAGAAAATGGATTCGATACAGGAAATATAATGCTACTGATGTCTGGGCTAAGGTAAGCTTATAAGAATGGCCACTCTATGCAGGCAGGGCATTTATATGAAATACTGTACCCACAGACTACTACAGACCATGTCGAAGTCCCCATGCATTGTATGCTGTGAATTCTCGCATATTCACGAGGGCCGATTGTTCCATTGTGCCATGTCTAGCAATCACGCCAGCGTTGCGTGTTTTCACGTAGCGATTACGTGATAGACCATAAAAATATGCGGTAGGTGTGTAGCAGTTTTGCCTGTTGCATTTCATGGAACAATTGGCCCTCATTGGGTGATGCTGAGACTTTGACTGCTTGTACGTGGTCTGTTATCTTTTCCGTCCATTACTGTATGGTCTGTACCACATTAAAGGATAATGTCCTGTTTAAAATATTATTAGGAATAGCCGCAATCCAGAAAACTGCTTATTTTGTGTGTCCAAAACAGAGCTGTTAGTACTTTAACACCTGTGTGAATGTGTGTCAAAACTTTGCTGTCAGGCAACTTTACTGTCGGACAAGTAGAATTTAAAAAGTACCTCTCAACTGGTGGGTTAAAATTGATCCTATGGCTGTATTTTTTAGATAACAATTTTTGAAGTGCATTTATGCTACTTTATTTAGAGGATAGTTTTATAGTAATTAAATAGTTTTAAATAAAAACATTTCTTGAAATTAGGCACACCATACATTGTTTGGCGAAAGAATTTAATTAAATATGAGCCAATTCCAGTTGGGCTAGTAACTTTTAACAGTTACCGGCCCAACTGGCTAATACTTCAAATTTATGGTACCAGTACTGCCCTGTCCATCAGTGTCCAAAAAGTCAATTATGGCCAATAATTCTGGCCAATAATTCTGGCCATAATTTGTCATATAGTATAGCTATGTGAAGATAATTTAATATTGATTGTTTACAGGTTCCTGGCCTCACTGAAGACCCAATGATGGAACCATTTATGGACTTGTCTATTGGCGGTTATGAGTTACCGGGGCAACCAGATGGATATCTGTCTGTCTGGGCTATCACAGCACCTGGAAAAGTAAGATTTTTTGTTATTTAAAAAAAATTATTTGTTCGAGTTTTGACAACCCTAGATAACCCAAGAAAGCCTTTATTGAAGCTTATTTCCATTGGGGTTCATTAACGCTGTGACGGGTTGGGAACAGTCAGGGGTTAACATCTTACTCTTTTCGAAACTGGCTGCGAGATACATGTACAGGTTTGGCTCCCTGTACACGAGACAGACAGCTTAACATCCCCTCCAAAGGACACATGATTCTTTTACCCAATTCTAAATGAACCATGGTAAGAGTGGAAGTTTAAATTTAATCTACAGAGGTTGCCAATTAATTTCAGAAATTTTTTCCCAAAATCAATACCCCAGCAAATCTCCACCGCCGGGAATTGAACCCATGACCTCATACACTAAAGGCAAGTACCTTAATCATTAGGTCATGCTCACCACTTTGGCATAATTCGGATACCCTGCACACACTTGTGTCCTGATTCCAGTGACCTGTCATTTGTCTATACCTGGTCATGTTCCAAATTGATAGAGTCATGTGCATTAACTTGTTAGCTCCAATTTACTACCAAAAGCTCTAAATTGACAAAGATTTATACCAGTAAATGAAATTTTGTCCATTATCAAAAGCTAAAGTTGCAAATTATCAGGAGCACATAGAAATATTATTGCAGAGCTTGACCATGTCATGACCCGAAACAATCGCTAGGTAATATTGATCGCACCAGCCAAGATGATCTATCCTTTCTGCTTTCAAGAAATGTTGGGTTAATCATGCATCTTAAATGAACAATTGAATAAACCATGCTCTGTACGGGCACTTGGGATATTCGACATGGGCTCATAATGGGCAATCTTGACCATGCCTAGCAGTTTCCTGTAATCGTTTTTATTTGCAACTTTTGGAAACGTACCCAATGTCAAATACTGCTATCAGTCTTTGTCAATTTAGAGCTTTTGGTAGCAAAATAATGTGGTATTATTAAAATAGAGCTAACATAATTCTACATATGACCGAATCAGTCAAATTGTTGTCACATGATCAGGTTTAGATTGATGGATCATAAAAAAAAGCGCAGTGATTTATAGTGCGCCACGTGACAGGTACTAACGCCTAGACGTTGATCCACAAGCCTCAGCACACTTTACAGGTTGTTGCTGACCACTATGGCCCCACATCATTCCATAAACCATTAAACAACAATTCAGGGACTTTGCTTCAAGAGCGCACACCCTAGACATTCCACAAATAACCATCGCAACCAGGATCAGCTCCCCGAGTTTCGTACGGGTTACAAGGAGACAAATTAGCAGTGAGTTCCTTGTCCAAGGGAATTTCAAGCTAACTCAATTTTTCCACGAGAGCATACTAGGCACCACCAGGGTTCGAACTCGAAACCTCTTGCACCATAGTCGAACGCCTTATAGATTGAGCTAACCTGACTGCTGAGTGAGAACTTTCTTTTTGTGTTGTGTTTAGTTAGTGTGGTGCTCAGATTTCACCCTTTGTTTTAGGGTTATAGCTAGTGTAGTGCGCAGGGTATTTGCAAATTATTCCAAAAGTTAATTTGATTTTAAATTTGATTTTGCCGATTTGATTAGATTAGATATGATTTGATTTGTCTTCGTCAGGTGTATTGTCGAGTTGGTGTTACACGTAAATGCCCCGAGGGCTTGGCATGGAAGAATATGGAAACGCCAGACGGTAAAGCTGTCGTGCAACTATCTGTGGGACCTACAGGAATGGTGTGGACGGTGACATGGGATGGGTGTGTTGCAGTAAGAGCTGGTGTGTCAAGGGACAATCCTGTAGGTATGTTGAAGGAGCTGCATATCGAGGGTTGAGAGTCAGAAATTCCTGAACTCACAAAGGATTCGTAAAATACAGGAATGGTAGGCTATGACCAGGGCCGGATTTACCAAAATTGCCTTGTGCATCTTTCTTTTTAGCCCCAAAACACTATGTTTTAGGCCAAAAAAGTATGTTGCAAAAAATGTGCACACTTTGCACACACTGACTTGCTGACCAGCTTCAATTTGGGCTGAAATAGTCTAAAATTGAAAAAAAACAATTTGCACGCTTCGCACGCAACTGTCCTAGTCAAATCTATTCTTGTCTCCCTCTAAATTGTAATGCTCCCGCCGACACAGTCCATCTTATACCTAAACCAAAACTTGGCTACTTGAGTGCACATGCCTTCATCACGGTGCGTTTGGGGCCTTCAAATTTTGGCCTGGCCCAGGGCCCCCTAAAAGGTAAATCCGGCCCTGGCTATGACTTTTATTTGTTTACTTTAAAGGCCCATTCATTGATTTGTTCATTCAGAAAATTAAAAAAATCATCCACCTTTGTATAGCATGTTGATGTGTTAACATAGCCTGCTACTGGTTAAGCCAAAGGCTGTGAATCAAGCAGATTTAGAAGACAATAAGACATTTTACATGAAACTGTAATTGGCTTCAACTTTGTCAATAGTGCTGTTTTCCTTGTGTTTTTGCCCATTTTTTCATATCAAAAATACCTAATGACAGTTTTAATCCTTCACTTTGAAGCCATTATTTTACACACTTCAACTGGGATCATAGAATGGGCCTTAAAGGTGACTTATTTTATTATCAGTGTTGTAAATGAGTAAATATTTTTTCAATCCTATTTATTTCACGTTGCAGGTACAGGCTGGGTTGATGTAGAAGCTTTCCCTGGCACTGGACTCAGTAATGTTGTAGTTGGGACTAATGCTGTATGGGCCATCACTAGAAATCACAAGGTGAATAAAATGCTGCAATATCTTATTGTGTATTAATGCTCTGCATGCTATCCATATCAGCTTCAATATAAAAAGTTCCAAGTTTTGAGATATATCCTCAAATATCAAGACCTATCTTAACTATTACTGACCCAATACGAGGCTTGTTTGTACTCATTTCAATGCATTTTTCATACTGTTTCCAAATGTGGTCATGAAAATTTACAATTCTGAAATTTTTGATTTTTCAAAAAAAAAAGAACTTGTTGTCTGCAGTCGACACCTGTGTGGAGAGAGTTAAACTCTTGTAATTCTTTCATATCATTATGAGTTTGTCAGAATGCTAAATATCTATTTTGTCTTTGTTCAATTCTTGTCACATATCAATTCTCTTGAATTATAGAACGTGGGCTAGTCCAGTTGGAATCCATACACCCCCTATGGAAGACCTAACCTTATTAATCCTCCACACAAGGAGTGAGACTCTCAAATTGGGTTACCTGAATGGGTGAATCTATTTGAAATCTACACCCCCTGTGTGTTAGATTAAGGTCATGTCTTCCATTGGGGGTGTATGGCTTTCAACTGGAGTAGTCTGTTAACTTACCCGATATGCTGATGTTTTTTTTTCGCTCACTTGTCATGCTGAGTAATTGATTTGCTGCCCTCTCTGCCATCTGATCCCAGTCCTCAAATTCAAGATAATTCATGCGTAACATGAATACAACAAAGGGATGAATCAAAATCCAGCATTCTGTCAATTTCATAACAATATTTTTAGTTTAATGATACCTTTTTGCACACATGTCATATATTGTTTAACCCCCTGGAAACTACTGGTCATCTAACAGCATTTCTAATTGGTTGATAACTTCAATTGCCAATTATGACTAGGCTCTAAACTATTTATGGTCAAACTCGCATTTGCAGATGATCTTATTAATACCCTCCTTGATTGGTTCAAAATTGGACACAATATTCATTTTGGCCAATCAGCAGGTAGTTCTCATGGGGTTAATGCTTGTTAGTGATGAAGGATAAATGCAGCATTCCATAAGTGACTGACACAGGAAATTGTCAATGCTTGTCTTTAGGTCCGTTCATACTACCACCGCATTTGCGATGCGTTGCTTTGCGATGCCGATATATCGATTACTTTTGCCGCAACTCAACGCAACTCGTCGCATTTCCAGGTTAAAATGTATTTAACTTTATTGCGATATCGCAATGCAGTAGATGCGGTGCGACAACGTACCGCATCGCAAAGCAACGCATCGCAAATGTGGTGGTAGTATGAACGGACCTTTTGCCTGCTGCTGTGACCCAGAGCATATTAAGTTTTATAGTTTCATTTCGACACAGCTTTGCAGAATCATCTCCCCAGATTTTGTGGGGTAAAGTCCGGCACAAAAATCAGTCGGCCAAAAGCTGCTCTTGAGTGACTGAGAATACTAGTCTATTTATGGTGAACCTTTGGCAAATCTCATATCACAGAGTAAAGCCCATGAAAATTACCTGCCGATTGGCCAAAAAGAAGTTTTCATTATCAATCGGACCAACCAGCAACATTGTTAGAATAATTTCACCATGCACAATAATTGGGGTGAATTATTTGCAAAGCTCCAATCTGATTGGTGATTAAAGTGAAGAGATCATGTAATTGACCAATCAGGGGCAATGTTAGATCAGCAGGTAGTGCTCAGGGACTTAAGCTGTACACTATGGTGTTTATTCTGCCTTATGTGTCACCATTATGTCATCTTTTATGTCATCTTTTGCAGGTTTTATTTCGTAAGGGATTTGAAGCCATCAGAGCATACATAGATGCTAAAGCTTGTACAGGAGAAAGCTGGATTGAAATGATAGGCAAGATGGCAGCTATATCAATTGGTCCTAGTGATCAGGTAAAAGCAATCATGTGACACACATAGGACTCTTCCAAAACCACTATTGAATCCACTTTACATGACAAGACCTTTAAATATATAGTAAACATCTCAAAAAAAGTAGCTAACCCCCCTTAATCCCCTTAAAGAATGACCATTATTCAAAAACGGGTGATTGTATTACAAATCTGTAAAATCCGTTGGAAGCAGAATTTATTTCTGCGCATTTTGACACCTTATTTGTAGCAATTGGCTAAATATTGATGCCGCAGCGTACATTTAAATCAATGTAACCCAAGATTTGAAAGTTGCAGTAAATTCTATTGATTTGTATTCGGTATAATGGAAGGAAATCTGTGTAATGATATCTGAGTGTTTTTGTATTGTTGTAAGTGCAACTTTCAAATCTGGACCTCACTACATTAAATTGACCGGTGTTTTATTGTTTTCTAAGCTATCGTATCAAATGAGGTGTCAAAATGGGCAGAAATAAATTCTACTTCCAACACATTTTACAGAAGTAGACTTCAAATGGAACCCACATTAAGGTAACCCTATTTGAAAGTCACACTCCGTATGTGGAAGATTAAGATCATGTCTTCCACAGGGGGCGTATGGATTTCTTAAGGTTGGTCTGAACCCTGGAATTATGGAATCTTTCAGGCCTCATAACTGCTAAATTGTGGGTCTAAAGTATATAAAAGTATACATATTTAGAATGGCAAAGACTTAATAAGTTCATCTGTGTGGTCAAATTTGGGCCAAAATATTTTTATCTAGTTTTTAAAAATTAATAAAAAAAATTTTTGGCCCAAGAATTTTTTTGTCACGTTGTACAAAAAAGAAGTGGGCCAAAAAAACAGTTTTTTGGGATTTTGGGCCAAAAATGAGCATTTTGGCCCAAATTGGACCTCACAGATGAACTTATCAAGTCTTTGCCATTCTAAATATGTATACTTTTATATACTTTAGACCAACAATTTTCGCAGTTATGAGGCCCAAAAGTTTCTATAATTCCAGGGTTCAGACCAACCTTAAATAGCCTTTAAATATCAGAGTGCCTGATGTCCTTGGTTTTACACATTACAAAGCTTAGTGTCAATTGTGAGGGAATGTTGCAGGTGACTGATATATCAGCTTATTTATAAATGCACTTCACTAAGCTCCAGGCACTCTAAAAATTATGGTCCACAAGCCTGGAAAAATGTTAGCACACTTTGCCTGTCTTTGAGTATCTCACCTGCCGCAGCTCCCCCAGTTCAAAGTTGGACAAAGCCACATTGTCGGCAGGTCTGTGGGACCCTCCAACATTGAAAGATAGGAAGTGGGAAGGGTGAAAAACAAAGGAGATTCTGTGCTGCACATAATATTCCATGCATGTTTCGCTCACCTCTCCAATATTGACAGGGCATGCATTTCAATTGTTCAATTAGGGATGTAAGTTTTCTGTTTTTACGGACTTCCTGGAATTTTTTTTTTTTTTTTACATTTCTGGAAGTGGATTATGATATTTCATCATAAAAAGAGCAAAAAAAAAATTTAGGGGGGTGATACCCTCATAGCCTATTCCCCGATCTCTAGTGTTCACTAAAAAGGTAGTGCTCCAATCAAGTATTCGGCTTACTCGCTTCGCTCACACTGTTTCAGTTTTTTTTTCCAACAGCTACTTACATCTCTGGTTTAATACAAGCGTACAAACTATTTTTTTCCAGGATTGCAGATCTATGTGTAAATTGACATTTCAAAAATTGGACAAATAAATCTGGCATTGTTTTAGTTTGGAACTAGGATTTTGAGTTCTTACACATTTCAATTAATTTCAGGTTTGGGCTATTGGTTACGATGACAGGAAACTGTACCTGCGAATCGGCGTGTCGTACATGGAACTGAGTGGTCGAGGCTGGAAACTTATTGATCTACCAAGCAAGAAACATATAGATGAAGACGTTGAAAGTCTAAGCGAATCACTCTCTAGCATCGAAACAAGTTCAAGTATTCAACAGAAATCGACTTACGTTACGGACGTTGCAGCAACATCGCGATCAATAAGAAGCGTGACTATGCCAGGTATGATGCCACCGACTCTCAGGAAGCATAGCGATGATAGCATGGGTGATGATTACGTGCACGAGAGTAACGGAAGAACTATGAGAACTATCGCAATACAGACTGACCCACCGCAAAGACCGCAATCAGAAATGCCCGCTGGTATGGCGCAGTTACTCTCAGATAGATTAGGAGAATTGAAAGGCTTCCCCACAAATGGAATTAATGCACCAGATATTGTATTAGATGGTAAAAATGCAACCGTACTAGAACCAAATGTACCTGAAGGTAATGGGATAGATGGTACAGGGAAAACACTACAGAACATAGATACAGAGGGATTGACTTTAGAGGAAGTTGAAGCTAATGTAAAAGCACCCTCTAGATCACGCGAAGGAAGCTGGTCTTCCAATTATTCAGATACTATTGTAAATTTTGTCTTTGATGGCGATGATAGCTTAGAACCAGTGCAATTTTTAGATGCTGAGTGTTGCAAGGGTACGCAGACGGACTGGAAGGATGCGGAGCTTCTGCGATGTCAGAAGGAGGAATTGGAACGAATAGCTCAGGAGATTGTGGACAAAAAGAGAAATGAGGACGGACAGGATGCAAGCAATAACCAATGCAATAATAGTAAGCAGGAAAATCTGAACGATAATAATATGCAAAATAACACAAATCAGGACATCATTGAAACTAGATCCTTGTGTTCGGTAAACAGTAGGATGAACAGCGAGGATAACCTGAGTAGAACTTCTGACGACAGAACAAGAGTTAGCTCTGATCATGTGTCGTTACAATCGGAAGACGACGAAGGTGGTATTGATGACGATGTTTCTTTTTATCAGCATATGACTCTGTGTGATAGTACACCGGTGAGCTACACTAAGCATATACACGGCAATAATACCATCCCAACTACGGGGAATTTGAACAAGTTTAGGATCAGCGGATTATCGGATTCAGGAGTGATCACATTATCTGATCGTAGATTGAATAGATTGATTGAATCTAGAGTACATAGGAGTGCATCGGAACCTATGATAGGGCCAGAAGAAAGGTAGGTACAGCATTTCCCACATCAAGTTCAAGATGTTTTAAGGTTGGTCTTAACTCTGGAATTATGGAAATTTTTGTTTGGGCTTCATAACTGCTAAATTGTTGGTCTAAAGTATAGGAAAGAATACATCCTATAAAAATCCTATAAAAGTAAAAAATGAATTTTGGACAACATAGCAAAACATTCTTCAGGAATCTTTTTTTTTTTATTAATCTAGGAACCTGTTTTTGATTTTATTTTGAATTTGGACAATTTGGGTGAAAATCATACTTTTTTATGATGTATCATTTTTCAACAGTTTTTGATGAATATTTTTCAAAGGTGGTCAAAATTCATACAAATAAAATATGGGTTCCCAGATATTTATATCTAGTTTTTGAGAATTAATCAAATGTCATTGGGCAGCAAAAAAATCCTGTGGGCTTGTGGCCCCTGAACATGTTTAAACAAAATTGCCAACAGGTTACATGGGAAGTTTTGCTATAAACATGTTCAGGGTCCAATGACACATAGGAGGTTTTCCCTGCCCAATGACGAGAAACAAAATTGTTTTTGATTCCAGGTTATCAGCTGAAATGAATACACCCAGTTTAGAGAAGTTAACCGATGAGGAAGGGTTGTCTTCTAGACAGGACAGTGGCATGGAACTCAAGAGTCTTGTAAATGATCCTGAAGAATTGATGTGGCTATCTATTTCAGGGGGAGGATGTAGAGTAAATCCATCAACCTTGCCCAAATGGTTTCATCAAAGTAAGTATAATGTAAAGAGCTGATATAAAGAAATGTGAGTCTTTGTAATGAGCTTGATTCCAATTGACATGGCTATCAATTTCAGAGGGGGAGGGGTGTAGAGTAAATCCATCAACACTGTCCAAATGGTTTCAACAAAGTATATATCTGGAGAGCTTGTAAAAGAAAATTGCAGTGATTTATAGTGTGCTACACACAGGTGCAATGCTGATCCACAAGCCTCAACACACTTTACCACTACAGCCCACATCATACCATAACATATCATACCAGACTTGCTGCTAAGAAAGTTCATGTAAGGGGTTAAATACAAAAAGAGTCAATTCACAGAAAAACATCAAAAAGAAAAGATCAAACTTGGCCATCTTGGCTAAAATTGACTATCAAAATAAATGATTTAACTTAGTTCAAGTATTGATATTATTGATAACGTTCACTTTGTTTACTGTTCGTAAGATTACTTTGAAGCATTTGTCTTGGCTTGTTCCTGTGGCTCGGGACGCTCTTTGTTAAATGGTGTCTTATTACTACGTTAATCATGCCATAATCCTCCCACAAAATGCAGCTTCACTCCACTTGCGTATAGTTTTTTCACTTCATGTGAGCAGCATTTTTTCTCATCAAGATCCACTTGGGAGAGCTCGTCAACCACTCTATAAGACTCTTCTTCAAGACAGTCTCCAGCCTCCTAGGATTTTCACTTTATCAGTGTATGTAAGAAGCCTGATCAGGATATGACGGGGATGGGGGGCTCCCTTCGCTTTGTATACTTTCCCATCCTGATGAACTCGTTCGACTTCCACATCCTCCAATACAAATTTGGTAATGAATTTGTTATTAACTATAGCTCTTAAGTCTTCACCTTCAGTTTCTGGGTAGTTTATTATGCGAAAGTTATTACGGCGCGTAATGCATTCAACCTTGTTGTTCTTGTTAAACAGCTCTGAAATGTAATTCCTGTGGGTAAAGGTTCTAATCTAGTTTTGAGTAGTTAACTGTTTTCACGCATTACCTTACTACCCGGGGGGGTCACTCCCATTGTGGCCTGTACACCATCCGCGATAATCAACTTTTGAAAAGCACCATAAACAAGGATAAAATCCTTGGCTAAAACGATACCCTAAACAGGGATTTTATTCCTTGCATCAAATTTCATACCCTAAATTTCATTTCCGCATATTATAGCCATTGCAATTTTGCTACCCTTTTTCTGTTTTTTTCATGTTTTTGATACCCTAAACACGATCACGCGCGTGATCGTGCCTTTCCTCGAAAAAATATTTTACGGCGTTTTCATTATCGCGGATGGTGTACAGGCCACAATGGGACTGACCCCCCCGGGCCTTACTATCGTTCTGTAGTTCCTTAATTTCCTCTGCCTGGTATTGTACAGATGCAGTAATCTCAGCTTTGAAGCAATCCAGGTCATGTTTTAGCGATTTCTGTCCAGCTTTTATTTCCTTAGTGAACCCATGTCTGACTGTTCAAATTGAACATATTTCTTGTCTGGCATGTATGACTGACCAGCAGATTGTAGTGGCTCAACTTCACATGTACTGTGCATACTGACCAGTGTATTGACCTGGCTGACCATAGGTGATGATGCGGGTGACAATGCCACACTACACGGGGTAGCCATGGTCGACACTCCTGCATTTGAATTATCCGCCATATCACTAGATTTCTCACTCGAAGATCTTTTCACTCTGGTTTTCATTATGGATATAACTAGTTATTCTGTCGGTCCAACATCCGGGCTATCTCTAGTCTCGGGCCCAAACTGCATGTAGCTCACGGTTTGTTATGAACAACAGAAACCGGCTGTGAAGGAGGCTACATAGCGATGTTGTTGGAGTGACATTCAATTTCGGAAAAAACAACACTCGACCATGGAATTTAATTTTAAGTTTGTCAGTATATAAACAGTAAATCAAGTAAGTTTCTTCCACTCTGAAGACTTAGAAACGGTTGTTTGATTCCACTGACTATTTGCGATCGAAATTATTTACATAACACCAATGACAGAATTCATCAACAAAAATCGAATCAGGGACTTGTTTTCACTCGACCGTGAGTCGCATCATTAACCGGAAGTGACGTGACACGGACCGACAGAATAACTTGTTCCTGATAAATTACAGTTCACAGTAGTAATAGTTGTAAGCGATGGCACTAATAAGATAAGCTATAATGCTCTCAAACACTCTGCAAGTCCATCACTGCGATGTCCAACCTAGCTATCTGCCATTTTGCATCAATATGAATATGAAACACACACCCTAGACATGCCACAATTGACCATCACAGCCAGGATCAGCTCCCCAAATTTTGTACGGGTTACAACGAGACAATTAGCAGTAAATTCCTTGTCCAGGGGAATTTCAAGCTAACTCAACTTTTACACAAGAGCTTACAAACTACCGCCGGGGTTCGAACCCACAACCTTTCGCACCATAATCGAATGCCTTACCGATTGAGCTAAAGTATAAAAAAAACTTGCATTAATTTGAATCTTTGTAATGATCTTGAAGAATTGATGTGGCTTTTTATTTCCGAGGGAGGATCAACACTACTGCCCTACAGCAAAACCTGATCTTGTTAAAACAATTTGATTGATAAGGTTGTGTGCAGAATATTGTTATCTCCAATTTGATACCAAATGTGCTACACCAAACACTCAAATTTGAAAAAAATTGATACCATATAAAATTTGGTGCATTTTGAAAGGTTGCAAATAAAAACGATGCATGGGGTCGAAATAGCTAGGCATGGTCAATCTTGCTTGTCTGGGGTAGGCCCCTGCTGACTATATATCCCAAGTGCTTGTACAATGTGTGGTTTGTTCAATTGTTAATTTAAAACGCATGGATGATTGATGAGAATGAATGTTTAGTACATCAAAAGGAAACATGCTAAGAAGCTACTTGTTATGATAACGGGGAAAACAGTTCAAATAAATTCAAAATAAGGTTAAGTCCAGGTTAAAGTTTAAACAGCTTTACCCATCCATGCTAGCCAAATTAAAACCTTAATACCTGGGCTCTAGAATTGTTCTAGACCTTATCAATCAAATTGTCATAACAAGATCCGGTTTTGGTTTAGGAGGGTTTACATAAGTGGAGAATTTCTTTTTGTGTTGTGTTTTATATTATAATACTAGATTTCGCGGTTCTCGGGTTGGGTGGTTCTCGTGATAGAACTATCTCTAGGGGTAGGTAGTTTATAAGTTTCTCCTATTCAAATGTTGCACCCCGGAAATAGTCATGTTCTGCTGCAATAGTCCTCTGTACGTGTGCCGTATTGAAATATGTGTTGAAAATAGGCCTATGATCCGATGAGATGCACCTGCACGATTAGCCACACTGTAATAATTTCCGATGCTCGCACTACACCGGTCGTCGGTACTCCGCGCACTACGCGATATCGCACTGCACGCACGCGATGCGCACCGCAAGCATGCGTTAGCGAGCCGTTCGCACGCGATAGAGCGCGGACAGAGAGACGGACACGCCATGATTAGTATTATGATATCTAAAGAGCTTGTATGCATTTGAGTCTTTCAAATGAGCTGGAAGAATTGATGTGGCTATCTATTTCAGGGGGAGAATGTACTACTCAAAATATTGGACCTGTCTGTTGTTTACCACACGGTAGAGGATAGTAATAAAACAAAGATTCCTATTGTTTATTCTCTATTCTTTTGTTTTCCATCAGGTACTGTGAATAATAATGTGTCAGCATTGCGCCTTCAGGAAGGCAATTGGAGAGGCATAATTCTTGATCTATTAAAGGAAAGAAGAGAAAGAGAAACAAAGAAATTTGGCCATTATCCCCTGGCTGTTGAAAGGGTAAGTGTAGCCCTAATATGGTAAATTGCTGTCCTTATATGGTGCAAAGGTGCTCTAACATGGTAAAAGGCTGTCCTTATATGGTGCAAAGGTGCCCTAATATAGTAAAATGGTGCCCTAATAAGGTAAAATGCTTTCCTTATATGGTGCAAAGGTGCCCTAATATGGTAAAATGACATCCTTATATGTGATGCCATCAAGGAAAATCAGTCGGAACTCGGAAATATAAAATATAATATTAAAAAGCATTTACAATGCTGGATTTTGCAGAAAACCATATTTAAATTGAACAACCAGTTTCAAAGATACGTGCAATTAAAGAGTTTCTAAAACAAGGGGAAACAAAAGAAAATATTTCCTTTGTTTGCCCATATCTCAAAATCAATATTGATACTTATACAATCACACCCCTGTGTATGATAGCTGAATACATCTTTTCCCTTCAATTTCAGATGTCCTGGGTGAAGGTCGGTCGTATCCAGTGGTTCTGTGAAGGCAAGAGACGGCAGTGGGTCGACAGCACGGTGGAACTAGAGAAAGGACTGGATAGCAAAGGCATGCATCAAAGTAAATTCACTCTACACTATAGGATGAGTGGGAAACTTAAGGTATGATAGAGTCATGTATACGCAATTAAATAATATATGAAGAGATCAAGCAAAAGATGTAAATGAGTATGTATGTGAAGATGGAGCTGTCCCCATGAGCCGATGCATCATGTACATCCCCTTGGCTAGTAACACACCAGGCTGCCCTAGGTGAAGGGTCCCTCCAGATTTAAAAAGGATCCAAATTGGGCAGGATCATTCCAAATTATTTGGGCCAGGTCGGTTTGATACTATTCGGGAAATGCAAGGATCAGAGGTGCAAATAGTCTTTGCCCAGTAGGGCACTAATCCCAGCAGATATCTTAGAAGGCATTAATTGACAATAATAATGATCCATGTGATGATGTGACATGCCAAAATGATTCAATCCAGATGTTATTTTTATTTATTCAAAATGTTATTTTTACCAAACAGGCTGTACGTGTGCTACTCAGTGAAGTTACATGTGTAATGGTGATGGATAGTCAGGACAAACCTACAATGGGGATCTACACGGCAAAAAGAGTGTTGGAAAGAAAACCGATCAAGCTGAGATATAAACAGGACAATGAACTGTGTGACTGGGTAGGTATAGTGTTATCCAATAATGATAATATAATAATAAAATGGCATTTATTCACGCTTTCTGGATGGTCACATCTCTCAAAGCGCACCACAGGTCAATATGCTGCCAAGCCCCTAAGGGCAGCGCAAGTTGACCTCAATGCTGAGTGTGACAGACAACAGGCCCACCCTGATCACCTGTTCTTTAAGAAAAGGCCTGCAACTTATACATGTCCAGATATTGCTTGTCTGGTACATGGGACCACCGTTTTATGTGACTCTCTGAACCACCTCCCACTGTGGTGTCTGTACGATTATGGCCACAATGAGTGGGATAGAGGAGAAGATGAGAAGCTAATGATCTTACATGTACAACCTTAGCCTAGCACATTAAACTGCACGACCATCCTCTATCTACCTCCAGTGTTGCCAAAACTTTTCAGCGTCAAGGCGCGGCGCATTGACTTGCCAGGCCGCGGTAAAGGATTATCAAGTAGCCCAATTTTTTAAGCTTCCAAAAAAGCGCCCAATTGACCGATCAATAAATGGTCACAAAACCCATTGTAATTGCAATTTGGAGCTCCAGAGACTCAAAACCTTTATGAATCGGCTAAATTGAAAGGAAAATACATCAAATTACTGCGCGGCCTGAGACTGGCAAAAGTAGCCCAATTTTAGGCAAGTAGCGGCATGCTTTTTTGAGTAGCGGCAAGCGATCGCCAAGTAGCCCAATTGTGTGCCTAAGGCGCGGCGTTGGCATCACTGTCTACCTCTATCCAAATTCACACCCCCTGTGTGGAAGATTAAGGTCATGTGTTCCACAGGGGGTGTATTGATTTTAACTGGAATAGCCCAATAGCTATTCAGCTAAATCATAAAGATATGACGACACTCCAGATTGAGTAATCAATTTTTACTAATACTGTGTTATTTGTATTTTGCAGATAGCAGCCCTAAGTCTGGCATGCTGTGAAGTAAGGGGCATATGGGGTGGCCCGTCACCTTGGGCAGCCTGGTGTGTTACTAGTCAAGGGGATGTATTTGTGCATGATGCATCGGCTCATATGGAGACCTCTCCATCTTCACAAATGTAAGTAGGTTTATTTCATTTGTCTTATTTGTCTGTTATACTGATATACGAATATGAATGACAAAAGGTAGAGTTTCAAAATTTCCGCTGCCTATTGTTATGAACTCATTACAGCTTGACAGATAAACACTCACTCAACTGTGTTCAATATCTGTATACTTTGAGGGCAAATTAATTGTATCAAATGCATAAAATTGACCAAGGTCTATCCAAGAATATAAAGCAATACTGTTTCTTTCATGATGAGACATTGCTTTTATTTACAATCATAAAATGTCCTTGTACACAATGTATGTAAGACTTGGAGATAGTCTATATATACTGCGAATGTTGATCGTGTAGTCAGAGTGCTGGCAACGCAATCTCAGCACCACAGCTACACGATCTCATCACCCAGCGCACACCAATGGCAGCCTCCATGCATCAAATTTTGTGATTCACTGCAGTTTCTTTTCAGGCTCCATAGCCTGGCTGGTCCATGTTTCACAGTCGGGGCCTTGATAAGAAATCTGAACTATGAATTTAATTGACCAGCTTCTTGGACTTATTTGTGATCTTTTCAAAGACAAAAACAAAGTTCACAAAGGCTGACTGTAACTTGGTTTTTATCTGTTTGATTTAGGTACTGGCGTCAAATTGGTGGCCACATGGCAGTAGTAGCCACATGTCCTGGTGGTATAGTGTGGGGTCTAGGCATGGACCATACACCATGGGTCTATACAGGAGGATATGGAGGGGGTCTGTTTAAAGGTAAGACTACTGGCTAGATGTGTGTCAGTATGTATGTGTGTATGTCAGTGGTCATCACATGGCAGTAGTAGCCACATGTCCTGGTGGTATAGTGTGGGGTCTAGGCATGGACCATACACCATGGGTCTATACAGGAGGATATGGAGGGGGTCTGTTCAAAGGTAAGACTACTGGCTAGATGTGTGTCGGGGTGTATGTGTGTATGTCAATGGTCATCACATGGCAGTAGTAGCTACATATCCTGGTGGTATAGTGTGGGGTCTAGGCATGGACCATACACCATGGGTCTATACAGGAGGATATGGAGGGGGTCTGTTCAAAGGTAAGACTACTGGCTAGATGTGTGTCAGTATGTATGTGTGTATGTCAGTGGTCATCACATGGCAGTAGTAGCTACATATCCTGGTGGTATAGTGTGGGGTCTAGGCATGGACCATACACCATGGGTCTATACAGGAGGATATGGAGGGGATCTGTTCAAAGGTAAGACTACTGGCTAGATGTGTGTCAGTATGTATGTGTGTTTGTCAGTGGTCATCACATGGCAGTAGTAGCTACATGTCCTGGTGATATAGTGTGGGGTCTAGGCATGGACCATACACCATGGGTCTATACAGGAGGGTATGGAGGGGGTCTGTTCAAAGGTAAGACTACTGGTAAGATGTGTGTCAGTATGTATGTCAGTGGTCATCACATGGCAGTAGTAGCTAAATGTCCAGGAGGATATGGAGGTGTTCTGTTAAAAGTTAAATCTAATAGATTACTAGCTATAGTTTATATATGAACTTCAAAGTTAATGCGGGTGACTTGAGGTAGATATGCGGGTGACTTGAGGTAGATATATAATATATATCTACCTCAAGTCACCCGCATTAACTTTGAAGTTCAGCATGTTCTGCATTAGCTTAGCATTACTTGGTGCATATACATACTTTAAAATGTGCGATCAACGTGCCGCATATATATATGCAAGAAACCACACTAAGCCAACACAGCACACGCTGAACTTCAAAGCTAGTGCCGGTGATTTCAAGGTAGTTAAGAGTTTTAAATGGTCAATTTGTCAACCAGTATGCTTTCCATATTTGTTCACTTGAAATTTTTCACTTCATTTACTGTTGGACATACATTCGGTAGACATCACAGTATTATAGACCCTTTGAATGCATCAATTTACCCAGAAATTAATTTAACTTAAGAAGTCAAAATTTTGAGTTAAGCTGTTGTGCCATATCAGGACAAATTGATAGGGAATGACCGACTTTGCTCATGATTTTTACACAGGAATTTATAGCAGTACAACAGGCATCTATCCTCAGACAGACAGCCGTAATATCTACATCTATGAGAACCAAAGATGGAATCCTATTGGTGGATTCAGTGATAGGTAAGTTGCAAACCAGGAAAATAACTTGTCCCTTGGAGGGGTATGATATGAATCATCCCCAGACTGACAGCTGGAATATATACATCTATGAAAACCAAAGATAGAATCCCATTGGTGGATTCAGTGATAGGTAAGAACCAGGAAAATAACTTGTCCCTTGGAGGGGTATGATATGAATCATCCCCAGACTGACAGCTGGAATATATACATCTATGAAAACCAAAGATAGATCCCTATTGGTGGTTTCAGTGGTAGGCAAGTCTTGAACCAGAAGAATAACTTGTCCTTTGGAGCCACAGATGATTTTTAGTAGACGTAAACACTACTAAAATTGCCCTCTTTTGGACTTAAAAAAAGTGGACCTTTTGTCAATTATTCTCCTACTTTTTCTTGGAAATAATAGCAACATATGGGCTTTTGCTGCAAATTACAACTTTTGGTAAATTTTGTCCTGGTTTTTCAAGCCAGGGGGGTCAACTTTCCCCTGCCCCCTGGTAGGTATGCCTCTGCTACCAGCTTGAAGGAGAAAGACAGTGGCAGGTACTACTTTAAAACCTGAGATTGCCATCATTTGTGGCAAGAATAGTGTGAAGATTCCTTATTCTGTCTCATATTATATTCCTAGGCGTTTTCCCATTGATCACTACACATGGACAGATGAGAACGGCAAACAAGAACAAAGCAAGGAAAGTGTTAACCCACCCTCAACTCATTGGCAATGGGTATGTATGTGTGTTGGGGTGGGTGGGGGTGTTTGTGGGGTCAATGGTAATGGGTATGTCTGTGTGTTGGTTTGGGTATGGGTGGGTGTTTGTGGGGTGTGGTGTTACCCCACCCTCAGCTCGATGGCAATGGGTATGTCTGTGTGTTGGTGTGGGTAGGGGTGGGTGTTTGTGGGGTGTGGTGTTACCCCACCCTCAACTCAATGGCAATGGGTATGTTTGTGTGTTGGTTTGGTAGGGGTGGGTGTTTATGGGGTGTGGTGTTACCCCACCCTCAACTCAATGGCAATGGGTATGTCTGTGTGTTGGGGTGGGTAGGAGTGGGTGTTTGTGGGGTGTGGTGTTACCCCACCCTCAACTCAATGGCAATGGGTAAGTCTGTGTGTTGGTTTTTTTTGGGGGGTATAGTGGTGCATGCAGGTGTGGGGTATTAGTCAGGTGTGCTTGCATTGTGTTTGTGTGCGTGTGTAAAGGCCGGCAAATGAGGACCCGTACCAGAACACACCCTACACAAACGAGGACGCACACCTAACCAAGGACGTCCTTGGTTGAACTGACCTTACCAGGAGATCTCAAATAGCATAAAAACATGTTTAAAACGGGTCCTCTGTTGAGGGGTTATGGACAGATATATCGTTATGTTAGATATAACGTTTGCATTCAGTGTTTGTTGTTCTATTCTAGTTAAGAAATGTGTTTTAAAATAATTAATTAATTTCCATCCTGCAGGTAACTGATTGGCGTATAGATTTCACTGTACATGGCAGTACAGATAAAGATGGCTGGCAGTATGCCAAGGACCATAAGAAGTAAGTATGTCAGAAATATGTCATGATATTCACTAGCAAATTATAGTTCTTGGCAAGGTCCTTTTGTGCTCGTTTGATTATACTGTGTAGAAATAACCAGTTTATGCCTTAGTCACATGATGCTATATGGCAGCTTGTTCAGCGAATGAGGTGTTGATATTTTGTGATGTGATTCAATTAGCCAATCAGAACCGTACTAATGTGTTTATGCTGTACCAGGCTATATACACGCTTACAACATGTAGAAAGAAAGCTGCTGGTAAATAGCCTTGTAATAAATGTATAGATCAGATTGTTTTAGATGATTGTTTTACTGTGCTTTATAATTAATATAATTAACCCAATTTTGTGTATGGCACTAACTAATTTTTATTTTTGCCTTGTTATAATAATACAATTTAGTGTAAAAATCTAAAGACTGATGGTATCGTGATTCATGACATTTGTTGACCTCCATTTTGACCCCCTAGGTTACTGAATGATATACCGCTCACTGTACCTGGCTTTCCGAACTTTTCTTTTAAAGTTGTCTTTCAAATTGAGGAGCTCATAAGCTCCACAATATCCAGTGCGCTGTTGGAAAAGGTCAATAATTATTGAGGTTGGTCTCAGGAGACCATGCACATAGCTTTTAAATTTCACATTTTAACACATTTTGTTCTTCTTTCATTTTGGGGGATGGGAGGGGTATTGGGAAAAAAAGAAAGTGGCCACAAAGATGCAATAAAAAGACGGTTCATTTAAAAAATTGACTACTACATTTTTTTTTTTTTTTTTTTTTTGCTTTTTCTATGAGACAAATCTTTTTGGTTTGGGGATGGGGACCTTATGTTAATATTATAATCCCTATTTAGGGCAATGCTTGAGGCCTAATGCTCTTTAACGTGTCCCAAAACTGAAGGATCCTAGGAATAAATAAGCTGAACGCAGTGAAACATTTCTGATTCAGAAATGGCTTGTTTCTTTTTTTAGGTTCCACTTGTTAGAGATACCTCTAGTTGTAGCATCATCACTTATGTATGTGGAGGAAAAGAGGAGGATGCATCCACCAAAAAAGTAAATTGGTTGTATAACATGGTGGTTGAAGTGCACTAATGTTAACTGACTTCTGTCGTCATCATTTACTATTGGGGCTTCATATATGGCATTGATTGTACCATATATGGCATTGATTGTATCATATATGGCATTGATTGTGCCATATATGTCATTGATTGTGCCACATATGGAGGTTGAAGTGCACTAAATTTAACCGACTTCTGTCATCATAATTTACTTTGGGGTTCCATATATGGCATTGATTGTACCATATATGGCATTGATTGTGCCATATATGGCATTAATTGTGCCATATATGGCATTGATTGTGCCATATATGGCGGTTGAAGTGCACTAACTAATAAGATTTCTGTCCTCATCATTTACTTGGGAATTGCATAAGGAGGAACTCTTTTTGTATCTTGGTGATGGCATTGATGGTGATGTTGTCATTGACTACCTGGGTTGCCATATATGGCATTGACATACGGCATTGATTGTGCCATATATGGCATTGATTGTGCCACAGCACAGCACTGCACAACATTGTGGCACAGCACATACAATAATTATAATAAACATTTCAACTAACTTTCTTAACAGAACTTTATTTCTTTAATTATTATATATTTTCTCAGGCATGAATCCTCTGGATCCTCGCATTTAATATTTAATATCTCATATTGACTGATGTCCTGCTAGGGCACAGCAGATAGGCCGCCCTCTCTAATTATAATAAAAAGAACTTTAATATATGTTATCTCTGTTGGCCACATTCCATGAAGAATACTTCCATGCTAAAATTGGCTCTAAATTGGGGCAAGCAAGCGATGAGAGTTTCTGCACCAAGTTTTATGGTATGACATTCACATAATTAGGCAACGGCAGGTCTTGCTATAAAGGTCCTTTGTCACATTTATTTGTCCTGTTTTCGGGCTTGGAAAGGGTGGGGTCAAGCCAGTGGTGTAACTAGGGTTGGTAGCGCCCGGGGCAAGAAACAAAATTGGCACCCCTCCTCCCAAGAATATCTTAGATGCGGACAATTCTTGAAACAACTGCGCGTGAAATTTTGGACAAAAGGCCTACCACTAATTAATTTTAGTTACTAGAAGTTGTATATCAGATTTCAATTGATATTTTGACTTTCATCACTTGTAGGGGTGCAGAATCGAAGCCTGACGGTCAATTCCCCCCCCCCCCCCGGACACGTTGCCCCCCAGTTACGCCACTGGGTCAAGCGATGTTACTGGGCTTAATTCCATCAGTCAGTCAGAATTTTTTTTGCTGTGTTTATGCAAAGCAAATCTTCTGCATCAGTAAATAATCTGGATTCTGAAAACTAACTCAGAATATATACCAAATTTGATAAACAATACCAAAAAATGTATCGTTTTCTGGATTTGAAATTATTTTTGGTTCAAAATTCAATTAAATATGACAAGTATTGGTAATATGTGCAAATTTTGCACAAAAAACCTGAAAATGTAGATTTTAGAGGGGATTTTGGAAAAGTACCCTCTTCTGTAAAACCAGTTTTCTGAAATTTGTGGCCTGAATCTATTTATCACCCCCCTCCCGTATTATCAGTGGACATTTTCGCGCTACATTATTTTTGCACTGTTCACGTTCCAAGCTGGTACCGTGAAAATAACAATGTGTTAATATATTCCTTTTGTGTATAGTTCAGTGTATGGCAACTTAGAATCATGAATTTAAAAATAAGTGAAACAGTTCCAAATTGGCAAAGCACAAAAAAATACACATGTGAAAATTTCCACTTTTACAGTATCTGGTACAACCACAGAATTAGAGAAGGAGAACCAGGACTCCCTATACTGCCATATACAATCGCGCCTACAGCTATGGGGAGAAAATTGGGGGTATTCGGGTCCTTGTCGACGGTGTGCGGAGACGAACGAAAAACAATTCTGCGTCTCATCTGAAGCGTCTTGATACTCGCGTGCAGGTCCCATCAGGTGCGTCTCTTAAATGCGCCCATTATCCATGTCGCGCTTGCATGACAACAAATGCCTCTAGTACATTCCGAGAGAAACCGAATACCCCCAATTTTTGCTCCATGCCTGTATCAAGATGGCGGTCGAGTCCTGGTTCTCTGGTTTTAATTCTGTGGGTACAACTTCTTTAACCTCGCACACTTCACAGATGGGCAATGTAATAGCCAACTGATCAACTGCATTTGTTTTTGATTACAGTAACCAAGCCTTTCATAAGGACAAGAGATGGAATGACTATGTGAGAAGGAGAAGATGGGTCAGGTAAGCTAGCACCTTATGCATATAATTAACTCTCTCCATGCGGGGGTCGACTGCAGACAACAAGTTTCAAATTTGTTTAAATTTCAGGATTGTTAATTTTTATGACTATATTTATATTGCCTACATTTTCATTAATCCACTCTGCAGCTTAAACGCAATAACATATCAAATTCTAACTTGGTATTGTGATAGTATATAGTAGCCTAATGTGCTGTATAGTTTTGTGGCATGTTATTTGCATATTTATGAATATTAATGAGCTTATTTGCATATTATTTTTATTAACAAACCTTTATTATTTACACACCTTTGTGTGGAGGCCATCTTAATTTCGAACTGCGTAATTCTAGTTTGAGAACTCAAAACTTTTTATGTTGAAGCCTATGGATAGCATGCAGAGCATTAATTATAAATTCTTCTTTCACTATAGAAAATGTCAGTTACTTACCACGGGCCCTTGGAGAGAAGTTCCCAATCTGCCTCTGATAGACTTGTCCCTACAAGTCGACATAGATCAGAAATGGGATGGCCCCATTGCATTGTGGGCCGTAGGTGCTAATGGGGACGTGGTAACTAGAATGGGAGTCACCAGAGAAAGTCCGCAGGTAGGTATATTTTTTTTAAATTTTAAATTAAATTTTTTTTTATTTAATCCCTTGCTGGTAAGCCATATTAGAGCCCAGCGAACATGACACCTCGCAGATTTCATCTGAACTTATATTGAATTTTGTGATGTTCAGAGTATGGTAAATTCACTGAAATGTAAATTTTATTGCTTGTAGGTTTTATATCATGAAATTTGATTTACATCCCCCAAATATTGGAATTTATTTGATGTGCATGAAAGTCTACATGTCAGCGTTATCAAGAACGATTCTGATGATTGGCTGGAGTACCAATATATGGATATTTAGCTCCAATCGAATTGTATTTTACTTTGATGAGTTAGGTATGTGAGGCAGGTCACATTTTTTTTTTCTTTTTCTATCCATTTGTAACCCAAAATTGTTTACTTTCATTTAAAAGTGTACATATTGCACTGGGAAATACATTTTGTTTCCTTTTCTTTCTGAAACGGTACTGCATGGATGCGAATAAGAGACAAAAATGCACCTTGAAAATTGCTTTTTTTTTAGAGGTCGAGAGAAACTTGTTTACAAATGAAACGCTTTCTGTAGGTTCTAAAAGTAATTGCATCACATATAACTTTTTTGTTTGTTTTTTGACCATATATTTGGAATCAGCATGAAAAATGCATTATTGTTCTTGAGATAGCTCATAATATTTTGAAAAAATATCTCTAAACTTTAAATTCTAGACTTTTTATGTTGAAGCCTACGCCTAACATGCAGAGTATTAAATTGTACCATTTCCTCCAGGGTACATCATGGATTCACGTCCCTACCGATCAGCCGTTTATCTCTCTCTCAGTAGGAGGTAATTACCGTGTCTGGGCAATAGCCAAGGATGGATCAGCGTTCTATCGTAACGGCGTGTCATCGTGCAACCCGACTGGCGATACGTGGTTTCATATAGCGCCACCACCCATTGCGCCTCTCAAGCAGATATCAGCGGGGAAGAATAGTGTATGGGTCATAGATGCATTGTGTAAGTGTGCTTTTTAACCCCCTGAGTACTACCTGCCGATCTAACATTGCCTCTGATTGGTCAGTTACTTGATATCTTCATTTAAATCACCAATCAGAATGGAGCTTTGCAAATAATTCACCCCATTTTTTTTGTGTGGTGAAATTATTCTAACAATGTTGCTGATTGGTCCAATTGATAATGAAAACTTCTTTTTGGCCAATCGGCAGGTAGTTCTCATGGGGTTAAATGAAATTTAATCTTAAGACCTAATTAAAACAGCTAGTTTGCATCTAACGTCGCTGTCAATCAAACTCCCTATGACCCCTGATTGGTTAATAGCTCATGAAAGTAAGGTTGATTCATCTGGTGCCGATTGGAGGAAAGGAATCACAGAAAATGGCGAAAAATTTCGGTATTTTTACAAGGCAAAAAGCAACTTTTCTTCTAGGCATTGTTGACATGCTGCCTTCAAGAAAGAAAGCAAGTTTCCTATTTACCAAGACCTAACTTTAGAGATGGTTATGAAAAGTGCATTTCTTTGACTATTTCTCTTCTTCTTTCTTTCTTCCTTCTTTCCTTCCCTCTCACCAAAAAGCAACTGGGCCGTTAGAGTTAACTAATCTTGATGCATGATGGGATATTACATTCAGCTGCTGTGGCCTGTACTACTGTTTGTTGCAGGTGTTTTACAAACTATGATATTTTTTGGTTAATTTTCTTCAACAGTAAATCTTTGGATGCGAGAAAACATCACCTCAACTTTTCCAGAAGGAACTAAATGGATTCATGTCAGTCCTAAAGTCAGGAGAGTGTCTGTCGGACCACAGAGTCAGGTATGTACAGGATATATGTTATCATTCTTATGGATTCATGTCAGTCCTAAAGTCAGGAGAGTGTCTTTCGGACCACAGAGTCAGGTATGTACAGGATTTATGTTATCATTCTTATGGATTCATGTCAGTCCCAAAGTCAGGAGAGTGTCTGTCGGACCACAGAGTCAGGTATGTACAGGAGTTATGTTATCATTCTTATGGATTCATGTCAGTCCTAAAGTCAGGAGAGTGTCTATCGGACCACAGAGTCAGGTATGTACAGGATATATGTTATCATTCTTATGGATTCATGTCAGTCCTAAAGTGGGACCACAGAGTCAGGTATGTACAGGAGTTATGTTATCATTCTTATGGATTCATGTCAGTCCTAAAGTCAGGAGAGTGTCTGTCGGACCACAGAGTCAGGTATGTACAGGATATATGTTATCATTCTTATGGATTCATGTCAGTCCCAAAGTCAGGAGAGTGTCTGTCGGACCACAGAGTCAGGTATGTACAGGATTTATGTTATCATTCTTATGGATTCATGTCAGTCCCAAAGTCAGGAGAGTGTCTGTCGGACCACAGAGTCAGGTATGTACAGGAGTTATGTTATCATTCTTATGGATTCATGTCAGTCCCAAAGTCAGGAGAGTGTCTGTCGGACCACAGAGTCAGGTATGTACAGGATTTATGTTATCATTCTTATGGATTCATGTCAGTCCCAAAGTCAGGAGAGTGTCTGTCGGACCACAGAGTCAGGTATGTACAGGAGTTATGTTATCATTCTTATGGATTCATGTCAGTCCCAAAGTCAGGAGAGTGTCTGTCGGACCACAGAGTCAGGTATGTACAGGAGTTATGTTATCATTCTTATGGATTCATGTCAGTCCTAAAGTCAGGAGAGTGTCTATCGGACCACAGAGTCAGGTATGTACAGGAGTTATGTTATCATTCTTATGGATTCATGTCAGTCCCAAAGTCAGGAGAGTGTCTGTCGGACCACAGAGTCAGGTATGTACAGGAGTTATGTTATCATTCTTATGGATTCATGTCAGTCCCAAAGTCAGGAGAGTGTCTGTCGGACCACAGAGTCAGGTATGTACAGGAGTTATGTTATCATTCTTATGGATTCATCTTAGTCCCAAAGTCAGGAGAGTGTCTGTCGGACCACAGAGTCAGGTATGTACAGGAGTTATGTTATCATTCTTATGGATTCATGTCAGTCCTAAAGTCAGGAGAGTGTCTGTCGGACCACAGAGTCAGGTATGTACAGGAATTATGTTATCATTCGAATTATTACAGTTTGTTTGTCTGTTTCTGTGTCTGTTTTGTTATACATGGAGTCACCCATTCAGGTAATCCCATTTGAAATTCACACTCCCTGTGTAGGAGATTAGGTCATGTCTTCCAAAGGGGGGTGTATGAATTGCAACTGGAATAGCCCATTTTGTAGCAGACGACACTGAATAGGTGACTCCATTTGAAATTCACACTCCCTGTGTGGGAGATTAAGGTCATGTCTTCCATAGGGGGTGTATGGATTTCAACTGGAATAACCCATTTTGGAGCAGACAACACTGATTGGGTGACTCCATTTGAATAACCCATCCAGGATAAATGACTTATCTTCATTACTTGATTTCTTATTATAGGTGTGGATATTAGCTGAGCATGTTGACGGTGCTAAAGGTGTTATATGCAGACGTGAAGGGATTACATCTAAGAATCCATCAGGAACAGCATGGGACAAAGGTGCTGGGGTAAGTATATATTGCATTTTTACTACTGAGATTGGGACCATCAGTGGGTCAGCGTTGCTGTTGAACGAGGGACAAACTAAATAAGTGTAATTTCTTTGATGGCCAAAAATCTGGGGGAATGTTCTACACAGTTGTGGGTTCAAGTTAAACTTGCAAGTTGTGTCTACATTAGAGGAAGTGTTGATGATGATGATTACAGTGATGATGATGATGATGATGGTAATGGATGGTGATGATGATGATGATGGTGATGATGATGATGAAGGTGATGATGATGGCAATGATAATGGATGATGATGATGATGGCAATCATAGTGGATGATAATGACGATGATGGTGATGATGACAATGTTGATGATGATGATGATGCTAAGGCTGATGGTCATGATGACTATGATGATGACAGTGAAAGTGATGATTAGGCTGATGATTATGATGTTTCAATGACTGATGATGATAATGACAACGAAAATGGTACAGTGATGACAACGATAATAATAATAAGGCTAGTGATGATAGTGAGGAGGAGGAGGATAGGCGAACAAAAACAACGATGGTGTTATTTATATTGCGATGATACCATATTAAATTAACTTGGGTTTTTTTCCCCACACAGGGTGGAATCATTCACCTGAGTGTCAGGAGCTGTACCAAGGATGAGAATGCCCAGGTACCCAAGATGGAGGACGGTGCCATGGCAACCATTCAAGGCAGCACATTCTATGTCAATAGACATGAAGACAATACCAGCAACTCACAAGGGAATGCTTTATGTTGACATGACGCATATGATAAAGGTATCATTGGAATTATTGTGTATTCCCAAAACATTTGGGTGTATTCTCAAGACATCTGGGTGGATTTTAGAGACATTTGGGTGGATTCCCAAAACATTTGGGTGTATTCTCAAGACATCTGGGTGGATTTCAGAGACATTTGGGTGTATTCCCAAAACATTTGGGTGTATTCGCAAGACATCTGGGTGGATTCCTGACACATTTGGGTGTATTCCCAAAACATTTGGGTGTATTCCCAAGACATCTAGGTGGATTCCTGAGACATTTTAGGTGTATTTAGAGAATTAAATCTGTATTCTTGTCAAGAGTTCTGAAATTTTGTAATCAAACTTTTATCAACATCGAAAACTGATGTCTCAAAACTTATTGCAATAACTTATATTAATGTGTTATATTTTATGTGTCCAACTTTTGATATAATTGGAAGAAACTACTTCCTGAGATTTTAAGCCTCATTCCTAACCCAGTGGACACTATTGCCTTTATTACAGTGCCTGCGATTGGTTACTTGCATGGTAGAATCATCTGATCAACCAATCAAAATAGATCTCTTAGCACTTTTAAGCTTAATATTCTTCAGCCCTACTGACTATTCTTAGCATATCTCAGATTAGCTCAATATATGATTCACAGCTCTTTGTAACCAATCAAAATAGTTCTTATAGGTGCCTAATCCCCATGGGCACTACATCCTTTTGTACAGTGTCCATGATTGGTTAACTACATGATAGAATCATCTGAGTAACCAATCAAAATAGAGCTTTTAGATCCCTTAGTTTTTCGGAAGCTTAATCTCCTTCAGCCCTACTGGCTATTCTTACCATGTCTCTGATTGGCTCAATACATGATTCACAGCTCTTTGTAACCAATCAAAGTAGTTCTTAGATGCTGATCATTTAGCCGGTAGCTCCCACTGGGTTTAGAACCTTATGTATAGCAATAAACTAAAGTTTTCTTTAATGTATCACACACAAAACTTCTATGCACTTTGGTTGGACCAATCTTCATTTTCAGTCCATTCCATTCCATAGTCTTTCTCTGATTATACAGGTATATTGTATAAGAATTATAGATAACTTTTTCAACGAATATTGCTTAATTTGTATTTCTGATGGTCTTCCTATTTTTTGTAGAAATCATTTCATGATTAAATACTAATTTTATACCACAGGAGGGACTGTATTCACTGATACCTTTATACTCCAGTGTTGCCAGTCTTTAAGAAATTTCCTAATTTCAGGAAATTTTACTCGGATGATTCTGTACAAATGTATAGGCAAAGTACATTTTTCAGGAAATTTTTCCATTTCAGGATTTTTTTAAAACACTGACTGGTATCTCTGATACTCAATTACGATTCACTTTGATATATTTATTAGTAAAAATATGCTTATCACTTGTTGCAAGAGAAATTAGACTCAACAGGGCATGCGACCTGAGCCCGTATGGCGTTTAACGTATAGCGATTGTTCGTGAGTACCCCTCCCCCGGGCCCTGAGATGTTGATATGCACAATGCACAAGCCCTGCAGGGGGAGTGCCTTGGACGCATCAAGCACAAGTGCATTACTTTGTCCAATCTCTAGAGCAACAAGGGATCTGCATTTACCAACCTAATTCATACACAACAAAGAATTGTGCTGTTTACTAAACAAAATACTAAATATGTTGGAAAATTATATCAACAATGCACCCACCTTCCAAAAATGAATCGATCCTGCAAGACACAAACGCACAGTACAATTTATAATTGACAACAGAGATAAAAAGACTAGTTTGCATCCGACATCACTGTCAATCAAATTCCCTAGGATCCTTGATTGGTTAATAACATGTAAAAGGAAGGTTGATTTATCTGGTGCCGACTGGAGAAAAGGAATAGCAGAAAATGGCGAAAAATTACGTACTTTTACAAGGCAAAAAGCAACTTTTCTAGGCATTGTTGACATGGTGCCTTTGGGAAAGAAAGTTTCCTACTATAAAGACCTAATTTTTGAGATGGTTTGCATGTTTGAAGATGCAAAATTAACAATAAGGCGCCCGGTTTTACCGCCGCGTTCTGCAATTCATATCATCACGACACTTGTAAACAAACCGTGCTCGAATTTGATTGACAGATGACGTCAGACGCAGACTAGTCTTTTCATCTCTGTCTTCCATTATACATGTATTCACACTCCACATATTTTTATGCCTCCACCGCGAGGCATACTGTTTTTGCAAAGTCCGTGCTTCCGTACGGAGGCAATATCTCGGACATGGATGGGCGGATTGACTTCAGATTTTCAGGATAGGTGGGTCATGGTAAGAAAGTCTGGTTACTTTTTTTTGGGTGACTGCTACTTTTTTTTTTTTTGACTGCTACTTACCGACGCTAGGTGGATTTCCAGCACTGATCTTACAGATTCAAACGCTGGATAAAAAGGAGGCTATAGAAATAAGAAAGAGGGACACCGCTGTGAATAGACGCAAAGGACAGTATCAATTATCATACATTTCTGATGAGTTTCTGAAACAGGGATCAAGAAAATCCCCAGACGAATAACCAACTGGCAACTCTAAGATCAGCGCTGGAAATGCATCTATCATCTACTGCCAGTTGCAATTACAGCAAGCAGAATCCAGAATAAAGCAATTCTATCGTGGTAACTTTGTAACTCGGCAAAGATTCGCCTTTCTGCGTTGCAATCACTTGCTGAAACGTACACAAGTGAGTGCAATTTCTGAATCGGATTCAGAGAACCGTGTTTACCAAATATATTTTTAACATTCACACTATTTTACCTGTATGATGCACAAATATATATTTATAATGTAATATTTATTTAGTGTATATGCTTGCATAATAATAATGCAGAAGATTCAGGTACCGTATTTGTCCCATGCCCCTATAAGCGCCCACCCAGTGACTTTAGTTTATTAACTGCCCATGCAAATCTGAATCATGGTCTGAACATATGACACACTGATGATGCAGATGGATGAATATTTTGGGCCTTTTTTACATCTTGTTGGCCTAAACAATGTAAAAAATAAGCCCTCATCCAAAATGATTTTGTTAAGCGCCCTGGGTGGTTTTAAATGGAACAAATACTGTAGTATGACTAGGATCCACAACATGTTCATCTATCAGGGCACAGTTCTTTAACCCCAATACATTTGTACATTCATTGAATGAACTTTGACAATTTGGGTACAAAAAACTCATACTCTGCAACTTGAGGTCAAATTTTGCACTATGATTGTTTAATTGAGGTTATTGAACTATGCCATTGGGATGAGGCCATTGTGGTCCATAATGTATGATATCCAAATGATTGGTACTCGTTGGTTTTCTAGTGATTGTGGGGGAGACTGCCACATCAGTGATATTCAACATGCGCATAACATGGACCTAATATTATTAGGTATTAAATATGCGCATTGTGGTAATTTCAAAAGGATCCAATGTTGCAGATGGAAAAAGCAGATGTTTTATTAAATTTTGATGGGTTAAATTTAAATTTTGATCCTTCTGACACAACCTGTTTTACAGTAAGTTAAACTTTATTTGAGGTTTTACAAGGAAAACTTTTTGGTAACATTTATTATAGCTTATACTATGCTCAATATCATACATATCTTATAAAGAATTTTTATTAGGTGCCAAAAAAGACTAACCGAGATTTTTTTTATTTAGCTATATGCAATTGTACTCTGATCAGCTCCTAATAGGTGAGACTTATAACATCTTGGATTGATATATAATAGCTTGGCGCACCACCTAAGCGAACCGCACTTGGCGTATTGCTTGACTGGCGCGAGCTTTTGTGATATACACAGGCGTAAGTTGGGACTATACCCAGGACTTTATTGACGCGCGCAGTAACAAAATCCGAATAATTCTCGCCTACTACAAGCTGATCATAGTATAAAATCAGCTGTTTTGACCGAAGTGGGTTGATTCTAACATCACCTCTGATTGGTCAATTACATGATATCTTCATTTTAATCACCAATCAGAATGGAGATTTGCAAATAATTCATCCCAATTCTTTTGCATGGTGAAATTATTCTAACAATGTTGTTGATTGGTCCAATTGATAATGAAAACTTATTTTTGACCAATAGGCAGGTAGTTCTCATGGGGTTAAACAAATCCACCAATAGAACAGGGATTTTTTTGATGCCTTAGTATATACATAGTGTTATGTAATATTAACTTCATGCTTTTGTATAATATAAATTTTATCCATTTAAGTACAAGTTTTACTAATAACTTTTTATTTATTTTAAACATATTAAGCTTCTAATTAAGTGCAATAATAAACTAAGTGTGCCAAATGTATTTAGAGTAATAATAGGTTGCGCTGTTCCTGTTGAAATTCATACACCTCTATGGAAGACATGACATTAATCTTCCACACAGGGAGTGTGAATTTCAAATGGAGCCACAAGGCAATTTCCCAAGCAATGTTGCAGGAACACCCCAGAGCACCTTCTAACGGCAGAATTGCTTCATGTGTTTTTAACTTGCAGAGTGAAATTGATACCCTGAGCAAATCTGTTGAAAAGTAGAACATAAGCCTTTTTGAAATATGGCGGGCACAAAAGGAGAGGGCGCACTTTGAAGTGAGTAATCTTTTGTAAATATATAGTAAATAAATTTTGGATTAATAAAGCGCCTTTCTCCAGATCTTAGAGGACTCAAAGCGCTGTAATTTCGCTGCAATGGTGAATCATCACAATCAGATCACATCAACTAGGTTGCCGAACGAGCAGCGCACACCTATCCGCATTTAGATTGTAATGTAACATCCACCAATTATCTGTGCAGCTCCCCAAATTCCATTGGGTGAAGGAAGTTTTTGATAACCAAACAACTAATCACCGATTTTTGCGATACAGGAAGAAACCAGAGATCCCGGAGAAAATCTGTGAGAGCGAGCATGGAATCGGGATAAACCAAGAGTCCTTGGGCCGCGCCGGGGCTTGAACCCGGGACCTCAGTGGTGCAAAGCGAGGGAATTACCGCTGCGCTAACTCGCCCTTGTATACTTCTCAGCCAACAAAAGATTACTCACTTCAAAGTACGCCCTCTCCTTTTGTGCCTGCCATATTTCAAAAAGGCTTATTGCTCTACAAATGTACTACCAAGGACTATGAATCTTAATTTAAATTAATGTAAACTGAATAAACAGCGCAACTGAATGTATTATTTATGTCTGTCAGTAGGTTCATATGAGCCTGGTCCAATCAAGACCCAAGTGTGTCTCCGCACAGAGCGACCGTTTACATAAAGCGCCCTCTATGATTGATGGGCCATGCAAGTTCCAACTGAAATTTCTTCATGTGAATTGGGCAGTAAGTATACCATTGAAAAGGAGGTCAAAGGTTTAAATAAGGTTTAAATCGAAGAACCGCTTGACCTACTGGATTCAGCGTTCATTAGGCCTAGTTGCTGTTTCCTCGATTTGCTCCTAATCAGTATGTCTAATAATTATAGAATTTGGTGTTGTAACGTTGTTGTTTTTAATTGAAACACCCTGTATAATTTGGTTAAAGAGGAAGCCCAGCAGAGCAGTTTTTCTGGGGTGACAGCTGAAACGAAAATAGGTAGTTTCGTCTCAGGGTGACAGTGACAATAATTGACAAGTGAGTTAGCTAATGCCTATGTTTATACCATGCCAGGGTCATTTATTTGACAACGTTTTCTTAACATGATCAAGGACATTTCACTTCCTGAATTTTGGGTCACCCCAGAAGAACTGCTCTGGTGGGATTTCCTCTTTAAACTCTGTCAATTGGCGAAAAGTAATATATTCATAGTTAGAAACACACAAATCTGTATAACTTTGTCAATAAGATGATGATGCAATAAAGATATATCAACTTATTTATCTTATGGAAATCTGTTTGAATGTAGCTGTTATTGTTCTTACTATTTTCATGAATTGATGAAGGACTGGTTGTTTTTTGATTTGTTTTTTTGGTTGTTTTGTTTTTTGTTTTGTTTTTTGGGGGGGTTTCTTTCAGTTTTAAATTAGCATTGTTAGTAGTTTTAGCATTGTTAGTAGTTTTCGGTCTTTTCCAACAGTGTTTGAGGAAAGCAGGAACCCCCCGAGTACCGCAAAAAGACTTGGAAGTGATCCATGTTCTCTAATAAACTTATTTATCTGTATTAAGTTTTTTTGGATTGAAAAAATATTGTCCTGTTTTGCCAAATGAAACATAGCTGAATCTTAATCAAGTCAAATTTGAATAGTTTTGCAATTTCAGGGGAAATGGGGCAAAAACATGCAATTTTGCATGATTTCTGACAATTTCAGTTGCAAAACTGAAGTCTAAGCATTCAAAATTTGTAGTATAGGCTCAAAACTTTAATATTAATTTTTATGTTAATTTTGGTAATTAGTTATAAAAGATATAAGAAGATGTGTTTTCCAAAAATTAGAATGCATAACCTGAAATTAGTCTTGGTACAAGTCTTTGGGCTGATTTGTCACAGCATACGAAAAACAGTCTAAAAACGCGTGGGTTTTTTTTTTTGGCCCTTATTTCTAAACATTGGTCAAATATTAAAATTTGACTTTTATTGCCAGTTAGAACTAACCTAAAGGATTAGGATTTACCTATCTTTTATTCGGTAAACAGGATAATATATTTAATCCCGAATATATGTTTCTGTGTTTTTCTGGAAATGGAGAGTAACACGACACACACAAAATAATATTTCTGATACTCTTTCTTCTTGCCGGAAAAAATTAGAATCTGGCAAATCTCAAAATTGAGGCGGGAGGGGATGAGAACCAAAATATTAATTTTATACGGTCCCATAAAAAAATACTGTGCAAAACGTTAATATCCTATTCCTTAATGAGTTATGTACGTTTTACAAATGTGGTGTGGTTTAGCCTTATTTATAACACAACTCAAGAACCACAGGACCTACAAAAGTATATCTGTGATATTTGAATCCTACTACAGGTTCGCTATGAAATGATTTATGCAATTTTTGCCAAAGCTCACTACTATTTGCAGGATGCCGTGAACGACCAAATTGCAACAGTTGAAAAGGGGCAGTGTGGTTCAGCGGTACGGTCTCTGCCTTGCAATAGGTGGATTGTTGCGACTTCATGCCCCTGCGGTGCCATCGTGTTGTGCTCTTGGGCAAGGCGCTTACCCTACTTGCCTCTCTCTATCCAGCGGTGAAATGGAGAGCTGTTATGAATAGGTTATTGACCTTTGAGCGCCACCGAAAGGTATGAACATGCTTTGTTGTTGTTGTTATTGTTGTTGTTATTGGTGGTTTGTTTTTTATTGTTATTATTATCATTATTGTTGTTTTTGTTGTCAGTTATATAGTTTACAGGGTTGTCATCAACTTATTGTTCAGACATGCGTCATACAACTTGAGCTGATTTGTCATCAGAATGATGTGACTTAGTAGTCATAGTAACGATACAACTAAACATCCAGTTCAACTTGATTCACCCTTCCCGCGAAAACCTATAAATAAACTTGGTATTTTCTCTAATACACAATGATAATTTAAAGAGCTTGTAACTGTTTCCTATTCGGGAAGCAACAGTCTCAACGCAAGTACCTCCGACACGCTCATCCGTCGCGACAAAGTTGTTTAAACCTATGTGTACACTCATAGCATGACATGTAACACGTTTAGTTGGGTACAAACTCATACTTCATAACTTAAGGTCACATTTTATCTAAGTCTTTTAATGCAGGATAACGAACTACGTCGTTGGAATTGACATTGTTGCTTGCTCATAGTGCATGCTTATCCTTGTGCGATCTTTTTTTCGTAAAATCGTTGATTTTTAGAAATTTGTAGAATTTTTTTCAGTAGGCCTATATATACTTTAATTTTTTTCCATGTTAAATTATATACGTAAAAACGGAATAAAACAAACATTTACAAAAATGGTGCATTTCCGGGGTCTACACTAGCACAGTATAATTAGTAACTTCAAAGATTTGAAATATTTTTTTAAATATAGTCATTTTCTTTACAATGAATTATTACAACCTTGCAAAATACAATCCTATCAAAAACAACGTGCATGCTACCTTAATTCACACTGTTTGCATGTATCGCTAGCCTACTCTAGGTGTTAAAATTGTGCATGATATAAATTGAAATTAATTTTTTGATGACAAATAATGTGAAATGTGTCAAAGCTAAATTAAGACTATAAAAAAGGCCTAATTTTCACTCATTGGTAATTTGAATATGATTAATTGACGATCGTGAGCACATTCATCTTCTGGAGATTCTGATAGACCTGTAAGCTGATAAATAAATTATTTGCCATCCCAACAAACAACATGTTTTTAAAACCTTTTAAACGGTTTATATTTTGGTTTTGGTCAAAACATTTTAAGGGTACATGTAGAGTAGGTATTATTGGTCGAAGCAGCCAAAAAATTGATTTCCATTATCTAAATCTGAATATGTATTTTTGTCATTATCGATCCATTTTGCACTGAATAGCAAAGCTGTAAGGGAAGAAATGCATTGTGGGAAATATAAGATCTCTACTATGGACCTACTACGTCCCGTTGCATGCTGGGCGTAAGTTACTGCTTCCTGTTGAATAAGATAAGTTAATGCTTCCTGAATCAAGCACGGAATAAAGGGAAAGACCGAACTGATAATATTGTTTACTTCTTACTCAGAAAAACGCATGGTCATACTTTGACACATACAAAATGACCAATAACTATGATAATTGATTGGTTTGTCACGTAATGACGTCAGTTTTAGGCACATGCTATAGACCGACTGAAAACTAACTTATTTCGTATTTGCTTTGGAGAACCACTTTATGGAAGGCTTATAACGGCACGCTGGTCGTTGAAATGGTGCAGCAGCTCGTGTCATGATGGAACTGAACTTGTCGCAATTCTGGCGCTTTATTATATTACTATATCACCAATGTCTGCTAAGTTTAATTTTCTTTACGCACCTCGAATGTTTAGCTCAACATGTGGAGATGTCATATCGTGTAAAACAAACAGAAATATTCGGACCAGTTGTGGAAATTCGTTGTTCATCAGAAATTCTGAGAGGCTTAAATCAAGAAGTCAGATGGGAGTTTGGTGGACGCACATTGGCGCAAGGATCTCGGTTGATAGACGCTGATCCTTCTCGATATAATGTGACTCAAGATGGACAAATTTTAATCATTCGCAATGCGATCAAGAACGATGGAGGATTGTACTCATGCCATATATATGACAGTACTGACAATACTATTACAAAGTCAATGACAACACATGTTATGGTAGGCACTTATCTACCAGCAACTGACTTTCCTCAATGTAACATACATCCAACTTTAACATTCACCAGTGGTGGTAATCTCACGTTTGCTTGTGCTATAGGAGAATCTTCCGCAGATATTGAACTAGAGCTTATGCTCAAAAGAAGAGATGGATCATTAACGTTAATTGGTTCTGAAACTCTACAAAGAACAGTTACTCGTGAAGACAGTGGTTCCACTTATATCTGTAAAATGAGGAGTGCAACTTTCCCTACTGCGTTACGTCATTGCATTTCTGGTCCCATAATGCTTAAACATAAAAGAAAGGTATCCACTCCGCCAGCACCTTTACTAAGCAAAATACCTGCAGTAGGAACAAGTCACAACGAATCCGAAGATCAATTAGCTGCTCCTAAAAGGGGCAGGGTTCGTGTGTTTTTAACACCAAGACCGCCAAAACCACCGGAGGAAGAATACATGGGAGCTATGTTAGGTGGTGTGTTTGGTGCAATATTTTTATTTTTCTTAATTATCGTCGTATACTTTTCTGAGGCCGGTGAAATGAAATCTGTCGGGGCTGGATCCAGTGGTGATAACAGGAAGGATGCGCCATTAAAGATAACTATGATATCAGGGTCTAATGATACAGACACAGGTAATGCGACACTACTGAATACGAAAAGTAGTAAAACCAGAAAAACAAATGACAGAACTACAGACACATCTATGGTGTAGGAAGTTATTCACTATAATAGGATCCACAACATGTTCATCTATCAGGGCACAGTTCTTTAACCCCAATACATTTGTACATTCATTGAATGGCCTCTGAAAATTTGGGTACAAAAACTCATACCCTGCAACTTGAGGTCAAATTTTGCACTTTGATTGTTTAATTGAGGTTATTGAACTATTCCGTTGAGTTGATGCCATTGTTGTCCATAGTGATTGGTTGAACTTGAAGGGCAACAATTTGATACAACTCAGTTCTAAGAATTGCAATTGGGTCATTGTCATCATACGTGACAAACCTGTAATTGGCTTCATTACCAAGTCTGATCCGATATTTAGCCATTGAACAGTGTACTTCGGTTATATTTATAAATGCGCTTTTATCATACGCACGTGACCACATCCGCGCTGCCATAACAGCTTGCAGATATAGTAAGTCTCGAAGTGACCTTCTACATAGCGGGTGGTCTTCATATACATTTGGATGCAAAGGCGGAACAACGTGAGACTACTGTGCAGCAAAATTGTCTATTTTGTTCAACTTTGTGATTATATTGTAAACGTTTCCGTCGTTGAATTTTTTTTCTGTCGTCAGATACATTCAAAATGTTGTTTCTGATAACATATTACAAATTCTGAATCCCCCACATGTAATAATTTTGCTATTCAATTAATACTTAAATTTGAGATATTTATCTACATAGTTCCTATCCTTATAGTGGTCAATGCATGAGGATTTAGTCACGCTTGCTTGTCTTGGTATGTCGTGCCCAAGAGTCACAAGCGCTTTTATAAATCGAAGTATACACTGTTGAACATATTCTTGTCTTCACTTTGTAAACATGTTTAGAGCTAAACAAATCTAAACATCAATGTTCAATGGCTAAACATCTTATCCATCAATACTCTAAACATGTTTAGTATTTGAACACGTTTACAAAGTGAAGGCAAGAATGTCTTCAGAAAAGTGTTAAACGCCAAACACTGTTTTTGCAGTGCATGCTTAGAATTCTAAAGGCAATTGGCAGTTAAGGTATACCATGGAAATAGTATTTCCATGAGCTTCCATGATTATACAGAAATATCAACTTTTACGTTTACACCAACGTACAAATATTTGTTGACACCTTCAATTTGCAACAGGGAAGTAGATAATGCTTGTGACATAAGAGTTCTGATTGAAAAGCCGATATGCTCTTGCTACTGATCGCCATTTCTGTGTGGACAAATGTAGCAGTTAACATGGTTAAGGGTATACGAGGTATTGTTGGTCTAAGCAGCCAAAAAAATCGATTTTCATTATCTGAATCAATAAATTATTGAAAAATAACTCTTTGATATTTTGCAAAAGTTCATTCTATACAAATCATATACTTTGAAAACTTGCTTAATTTATTGTTGTTAATGAGTTATGTACGTTTTACAAAAGTGTTGTTGTTTCAGCCCTCTTTACAACATAACTCAAGAACCACATGATCTACAAAAGTATATCTGTGATATTTGAATTCTTCTACACGCTCGCTATGAATTGAGCAATGCAATTTTTGCTAAAGCTCACTACCATTCGCGAGATGCTGTGAACTACTTTTTTTCCTGCTGCTTCGACCAACAATACACCGTATACCCTTAACATGGTCATTAAAGGGGCTCACGAGCTGTCAGTAATGACAGGAATGAACAAACCAATCAATGCTGCATAAGCTGCTGTATTGAGTCTTGATCTATGTGTACCACAACGTTATGTATTTTTATAAAATATTTCTATTTATGGGCATAAAGGTAACGACTTGCTCCCCCAAAATGAGCATAAAGTCGCAAGTTGGGAGTTTCGAGACGTTCCAACTGTTGAGTTGATGATCTTTGCTTGAAGACACCTGTATTAGCAGTGGTCATGGTGGTATGTCCTTTGTGAATAGGGACACAATCAAATACAGATTATGTCCCCATATTATGTCACGAAGGACATACCACTGACTATACAGGTGTCTTTAAACAAAGAGCATCAACTCAACAATTGGAAGGTCTCGAAACCACCAACTTGCGACTATTCGCTCATTTCGTGGGAACATGAAAAAACCTTTGAAATGCAATGACTAATTATCTACACCGGACGAGATTTGAAAATGAATTTGAGAGTATTGACTGATGCGGAAACGTCGTATTTATATGCACTAGAATAACTAGATTGACGACCTTTGTTCGATTATTGCTTGTTTCCAATAACCAAATATAATAAAACACTCCAGTAATGTTGATCTTGATCATTTTTCAATAAGATAAAGGCATGCAGGTATCATGAAACGTGTGAATGTACAATGTTTTGAATTCTGTAATAAATTCTGTCAACTTCAAATATAAATATTTGGATAAAAGTGGTTTAAACGTGCCGGTAACTTTATATTATTATTGAATATTGCCAGTGAAAACAAAATCCACTGACCATCGGTCAGGATTCGAACCCGGGCTTTGATTTACTGGTCAATAGATATTGTATTATTCATTCTGGTTTGGAATGATTATTTATGACTGTACCGGGCGTAGTTACTGTGAAGTATTTAATCAGCTAATTAGCACCAACTAAACCTTTTGAATAATTGATTATAGGTCTGATGATGAAGTAAATTTTTATCACCCTATATAAATATAATCATCGCACCCTATATAAAGTATATATTTTCTGGTGGCCCTTGTATTGTATTGTTGGTTAAAGCACTGGTCGATTTTCATTATCTAAATCAATATATTATTGAAAAATAATACTTTGATGTTTTATAAAAGTTCATTCTACAAATCATATACTTGCTTAATTTATTTTGTTAATGAGTTATGTACGTTTTACAAAAGTTTTGTTGTTTAATCAAAAAACTGATTTTCGATAAATAATTAGTCATTTAATTAGCCATTCAACTAGTAATTAATTAATAATGTACGAAAATGACTAATTAAATCGCGATAAATCGCGAAGTCATAAATTCGTCATTAGTCATGCAATTTCTTATTCTTTACAAATTATTATAATATAAGTCATGAAAACTATATATTGAAATGATGCAAATTAATGTGAAATGATATTACTGTTCTTTTAGCATTATAAATACATAATTATTTCAGCGTTATTTTCCTTGAATAAAAAAATTACATCTTGTATGACTAATTTTCAGTTAGTCAAATAAGACCCTTTTTTTGACTAACTTACGTTTACTTATGATTAATATTTTTATATGAAATTGAAGCAGTGTTTAAAAATAAGAAAAAGGTATATCGTTTTTAGCCGCTGTCGTGCATCTATCGTCTCATATTTCACGTGATATTATTTTTTGCGTAAAACAGCTCGCGCTGTTTTGCCTCGTTGTTTTACTTAAAATAACGATGTCGCCCGTATTATATGAGACGATAGATGCACGACAGCGGCTAAAACAATACCTTTATTCTCTAATTATAGTGCATCTTTAAAAATATGACACCTGACAGCTATTACAGATGGGGGTTTCTTGCACGGACCGTTTGCTAACCTGAAATAAATAGTAAATACTACAGATTGAATTCATCTTTCGTGTTTTCATTTAGCTGTGTGTACACTGTTTAAGACGCTGTTTAAAACCTTAACCACCATAACCATGCACTGGGTACCATGTGAACAACCCTCATGGGTGGGTAAGATTTTGGGTAAGAAGTAGACCTAGAAGATAAGAGCCCAAATGGTCTTCACAAGAATGAAATCGACTATAACCTTTCGCTCGATATCTCATTACTCAACACATTTTTAACAGGAAGTGATCACAGATTGGTTATATGTATGGCAACCTTCAATATCCGCAAAGAAAGTAGGAAACTCATCGACTACAAGTTACAGGAGGAGAAATACATCTTTGAAGTGGAACTGAAAAACAGATTTGAAGTATTGGAAGTATCAGAAAGTGTTGACAACATGTATGAAGACATTAGTGATGCAGTGCAGTAGCTACAAAGGCACATGAGGTGGCTGGTTTCAAACAAAATGGAAATCCAGACAAGCTTCATCAAGAAACCAAACATCTGCTATAAGCAAAAGGAAGGACATGGCAGCATAAGAAAAACATAATACATCAGAATATAAAGAGCTATGTAAATCAGCAAGAAAAAAATATGAAAATCAACATTTGAAATTTTAATACATACAGAGCATGTCAGAAGAGAAATGGAAGATAACATGAGTGTAAAAAGGCTAAAAGAAGCTATTAGTCATAGGGAAAATCAAATCATTCAGAGGAACGAGAAAGATGGTACCACCATCAATGACAGAGACAGAACAATCAAAAGAGCAGAATTTTACCAAGACTTATATGACAGTAAAACCCCAGTACCTCGTTTATTTATCATGTTTATTGCCCGATAAATGACAAAAAGTGTCTCGAATTGTCAATATCGACGCGTTTCCATGATAACACACAATTAAATGACCCGAATTAAAATGCATTACTAGTCACCGTGAACGTCGAACGTGGCGATCTTTTGTTTATTTTCTTTCCTTCACACTGAAAACTTACCAGTACACCAACATATCATGAGAAAATTACACAGAAAATGGCGATCGCCACGTTATATCTCCATTTCAGAAACTTCTTACTGTTGTTAATAACATATCTTCTGATTTGTTCCATTTTTGGTTTCATTGACGGTACCATTGCGATTTTTATCAAAGCTGAGCAGCAAAATACACAATTAGACAATAACATTGGACCTGAACTGGTCATTAGATGCACAGTTGAATGGCAAACCGTGGAATCCCACAGAGCTCATCGGTGGATCTTCAATGGGAATACAATCAGCGAAAACAACCAATTTGTACCTGGAATTCCCTCACGATATCTCTTATCAGGAGACGGATATAGCCTTAATATCCGAAATATTGTACGATCTGATGAAGGCCAATACAAATGTCAGATTGATTACTCAGAGGGAGGAGGAGTGGTTTTCACTTCAGAAGCAGCAGCTGCAGTCTTAGTATTATTTGAATATCTCCTCCTCTGAACTACCCACAATGTGATCTTTTTCCACAAAGTCCGTTTTTAGTTGGAACTGTACCATTGTTCAGCTGCACTGTGGAACAGACAAACGCTCAAATTGTGACCAGTTTATCTCTTCACAGACAAGATGGGACAGTGATATCTTTGAGCAGTACCTCAAGTTATACTATACCGTTATCGCTAGAAGACAATGGCGCAGAGTTCAAGTGTGTTATGAAAAGTCCTACATTTCCTACAGCAATGAGAATATGTTCCGTAGGACCAATTTCAGTTGTGCCGCCACTCACAAGACTTACAACGAATGCAATTGTGATACCTAAAAAGACATCTCCAATAACCAGAACATCACCAGTGAAGACGACATCACCAGTTGTACCTACCACAAGACATACAACGAATGCAATTGTGGTACCTCAAAGAACATCTCCAATAATCAAAACATCACCAGTGAAGACGACATCACCAGTTGGACCTACCACCGAGAAGGTTATTGATGAAAGTCCTATTTCAACGTCAAATTCATCAAATGATCTACAAACAACTGTTTCAGCAACGTCAAATACACCTATTGTAATTGGAGCATCAAGTGCTGGATTTCAAAATTGGCCAATCATTGGCGGCGTTATAGGTGCTTTGTTATTGCTAGTAGTGCTCGTAATTGGATTGTTGGTGGTGACTCGACGTCAGCGTAAGACTTCAACACCTCGAAAGACTGACATGGGCGGCCAATTGGGTCATGAGACAATTACAGATAGTCCAAATAAAGTATCGTCACCACCCAATATCGATACCACGATGAGACGAGATCAGTCGACAGATAATGTCCGCGGATTGTCTTCCAACTACGTGAACATTAACAGATTGGATGCTCCGACTGACACGTCATCCGATGATGAGAACCTAATCAAGATGCCGCATATGCCTAGGAATCCACGCTTTGTTTATATAAATGGTGATGATCTTCGTACTGATACATTGTAGACTTGTAGTATGAAACAGACATTCCGTCGAGGGCTCAGATTTTGGTTCCAAAGCCTCATTATGATCTCCGTAACACACACTTTCCAAAATTATAAGTTAGTAACTTTAGTATAACAAAGCCCCACCACCTAAGGTCGTGATAAATGTGTGCAAATCTATAATAGTATTTTTCTCAAAATTGCCAAACAGGAGACAAAGCAGTGTTGCACTTTTGATTTTGATCATTTCAGCTCTAAAAGACCCTAAAATTGCTCATTCCTCATATTTCTGTTTTTTTCAGGCGATTTTCAACCAAAAAGCCAAGAAAGACCCTTGGTTTTGACTGTTCGCAGTTCCAAAAGTCCCCATTTTACTTGTTCGCAGCCCGGTTCGCAGCTCCAAAAGACCTCCTTTTGCCGGTACGCCGTCAGCTTCCAAAGACCTACCATCTCAAAATTCCGGAGGAGCATACCCACCAAAATTTGTTGATGTGCCCCCCCAGGACTCCCTCTGTTTGTTAGCTTCCCAAGGATTTTTACTCGGGCTTTCGCGATCTATAAACTGGTAGATTCCAAAATATTGAATATTTTACTGTATAATTATATAAACTCTTTATGACTATTTTACTATTGAACACATTAATTTTGATAAACATCATGAGTATAATTTTGAGTTCAACGGAATGCGTTCATCGTGATTAATAATAACATATTTTTATTTATCAAAATTCGACTATGGCATAGTCTATATACCAGAGCCCTTAACGACATATATATTACTGTAGTGCATGTATACACGTTTTAAACGTATTCCCTGGGTGATAATTTGGTTCACTAATTCTTTTTATATCATGTTATGAAAAGTATAATCATGTAACTGTGACAATCGGTAATAACAATGGTCATGTGTGAATCATATTCTGTTATTGCCTAATAAAGGAAAAAGTGTCTCGAATTGTCATTATCGACGCGGTTCAATAATATCACAAAATTAAATGACCCGAATCGAAATTTGGGCTATTCCAGTTGCAATTCTTACACCTCCTATTGAAGACATGACCTTGATCTCCTACACCGGGGGTGTAGATTTCAAATGGAGTCACCCATTCAGGTAACCCCGTTTGCAATTCACACTCCCTGTGTGGAAGAATAAGGTTATGTCTTCCATGGGTGTATGGATTTCAACTGGAATAGCCCATTTTGGAGCAGACGACACTGAATAGGTGACTCCATTTGAAAGTCGCACTCCCTGTGTGGGAGATTAAGGTCATGTCTTCCATAGGGGGTGTAAGGATTTCATCTGGAATAGCACAGTGCATGCGTTATGGTTATTCACCGTGAACTTGACAGTCTTTTGTTTATTTATAGTTTCGTTGACATCGGAAAAGTCCCCAAAACATTTACCAGTTCATGAGGAAATACAACTAATTACGATCGCCATGTCGCTCTTTCACCGTCTCAGCACATTTTCAATCTTATTAACAACTTTTCTTCTGGTTTATACAATTTTGGGTTTCATTCATACCACAATTGCAATATTTGTAAGCGCTAAACAGAAATCAACAGAATTGGACGCTTATATTGGACCAGAACTTGTCGTTGAATGCACAGTTGTATGGCAAATGGTGGAAATACATGTCGCCCACAAGTGGATCTTCGCTGGGAATGTTATCAATGAAAACAACCAACTTCTGAATGGAATCTCTTCACGGTATGCCCTAGCTGAAACCGGTTTACGCTGAAAGTCCGAAATGTTGTACGATCTGATCAAGGCAGATATACTTGCCAGATTGATTATAATGAAGATGGTGACGCGACACTTTACACAACAGAAGCAGTGGCCGTCGTCTCAGTGTTATATGAATATCTTCCTCCTGCAAACTACCCACAATGCCATCTTCTTCCGCCAAGCCCGTTCCTTGTTGGAACAGCACCATTATTCAGCTGTACTGTGGAACGGAGTCAGACAAATGTTCAAATTGTGACGACTTTATCTCTTCACAGACAAGATGGGACAGTGATATCTTTGAGCAGTACATCAGGTTATACTATACCGTTATCGCTAGAAGACAATGGCGCTGAATTCAAATGTGTTATGACAAGTCCGACATTTCCTACAGCAATGAGAACATGTTCCGTAGGACCAATTTCAGTTAAGCCGACATCACCAGCTTTACTACCTACGACGGCGAAGGCTATTGGTAAAAGTCCTGTATCAACGCCAATTTTATCAAATGATCATCAAGTACAAACTACTGTTTCAGCAAATACGTCAATTGTAATTGGAGCATCCAGTGATGGATTTCAAAATTGGCCAATCATTGGCGGCGTTATAGGTGCTTTGTTATTGCTGCTACTGTTCTTAATTGGAATGTGGATACTGGTGTCACGTCGTAAGCGAAAATCTTCAACAAATCAAGAGGCAACAGATAATCTTTATGAAAACACGAGATCTTCAACGCCTGATGTAGGTACTGTGATAGAGATGGCACGAGACGAGCCAGTTGATAACGTCTATGGGCTGTCTCCCAGTTATGGGAACACTAACAGGTCTGATGATCCGGGTGATGCATCATCAGATGATGACTACCCTGTTAAGATGCCATATATGCATATGGATCCACGCTTTGCTGATATTAATGGTGCTGGTCCTTCTACTGATACATTGTAATAATAAACTCTCCCCGGGAAACTCTCTTCACGCGGGTGTCGACTGCATCAGACAAGTTTCTTTTTTTTTCTTCAAGAATTGGAAATTTTCATTACCATATTTGGAATCGGAATGAAAAATGCATTACAATGAGTAAACAAGCCTAGTATTGGTTCAGTGGTTCTTAAGATAACTCCTAATGTTTTGAGAAAATATCTCAAAACTTGGACTTTTTAAGTTGAAACCTATGGCTAAAATACATCCGGTACGCCGGGCTCACCGACTCAAAAGTTTTCAGCTAAACTTTCTTCTGCCAAATGTCGGAAATTTGCCGAAAATAAAGACGCATGAATCCACTATGATTTGCTAATTATGGTGCTAATTAGCAAATCATAGTGGATTCATGCGTCTTTATTTTCGGCAAATTGCCGACATTTGGCAGAAGAAAGTTTAGCTGGAACGGTCATACGTCCTACCTTTAAATACAAACTGAACCCACCGGGATTATGGTGCTAGCCCGTTTACTGATATATTTTAATATGAAAAGACGTCCCTTATACAAGGTGTATCAAAATGATTGGTACCCATCAGTTTTTATTGATAAGGGATATGGGTGAGCCTGACACATCAAAATTCAACATAAAATCCAAAATAATAATTGTAGATTATTATTGTAAAAAAAGTCATAAACTATACATTCTGAACATTTCAAGAGTATCCACCGTTGTATTTGGAAGAAGGAGACTTTTCAATAAACATCAAAATTGATGGGTACCAATCATTTTGATACACCCTGTATATACGCCGGGCTCACTGACTCAAATAAATCCCAGGTATTGTAATTTCAACTACAATTCAACCAACAATGTCGGCATTTTGCCGAAATAAATTAACACTGCCGAAATGCCGACACATCTGCATTTTGGTATCTAAATTAATTCAGAGTGTTTTGATGCAGGAGAACCTGGAATTTAAGTGTTCATTGGCAACACATTATGTGTTAATAATTGTCTCAGTTAATCATATATAAGTCGTGTTTTCTGCTTACTGACGGATACAAGGTATTCAACCATAGACTGCAGAGGTCTATGGGTCTATGATTCAACTGTTCCTATACATTCGATATTATGACCCTCGCCGAGCGAGGTAGCGACCATAGAAAAAAGTTTTTGGACTTCAAGTTCACGTCACCATTATTACCGTCAACTGTCAGTACAATTACAAAGAAGTGGTTTATATTTATCTGGGATACATCAGTATGAAAAAAAACACGTATAGAAATATCTTTTGCCGAAATGCCGAAGATTAGCCAAATGCCGGGATTCAGCAGTACCACGCGTTCTGCAAACCGTTATTTTGGCATGACAACTCGCATTATTCTGGTGGTAACGTATTGACCCAGTTTAGGGGCTTCCCAGCAAACACAAAACATGATTAAAGAGTTTAACTTCAACACTACACTATTTTTCGCCCACCTGTAACATTTTCACTCGATCGACTAAACGTCTTCATCAGATGATATGCTGTGATGTTATCATCTGCTGAAGACGCTATAGTCGATCAACTGAACGTTCCAGGTCAGCGAAAAATAGCGTAGTATTGAAGTTTAACTCTTTAATCATTTTATCTGCCACTAAGTATGATGAACATGACTCATATACAAAAAATAATGTTCTTATAAACGTGTGTTGGTTTGGTCAAAACGTGTTAATTGTTAATAAAATTTGAATGTCGAGTTATACGAGGCTCATTCAAAAAGTTCTACCTCCATCCTATCTCAACTTCCGCATATATGAACTCTTTCATATCATTTTCCATTTATTGTAGGCGAATTAAAATGAAAAAAATTAGAATTCGGTGTCACGGAAATGGGAAAAATTACGCCACTCGGAGGGTTATAGCTTCATGGCATTTCGAGATATGCCCATTTTAAGATCAAATGGTTAGTCAGTTTAGTAACATACACTAATATAGGGTGGTACTGCTATGCAGTCCAAAAAAATCTGTACATATACGGGAGGGCGAGTTAGCGCAGCGGTAGTTCCCTCGCTTTGCACCACTGAGGTCCCGGGTTCAAGCCCCGGCGCGGCCCAAGGACTCATGTGCACTTGGTTTATCCCGATCCATGCTCGCTCTCGCAGGTTTTCTCCGGGATCTCCGGTTTCCTCCTGCTTTCAAAATCGGTGATTAGTTGTTTCGTTATCAAAAACTTCCTTCACCCAATGGAATTTGGGGAGCTGCAGAAAAATGAGTGGATGTTACAATCTAAGTGCGGATAGGTTTGCGCCAGGTTCGGCTGCAACTAGCCTAGTTGATGCGATCTGATTGTGATGATTCACCACGCAGCGAAATTACAGCGCTTTGAATCCTCTGGAAAAAGCGCTATATAAATTCCGAAATTTATTATTTATATACGACACAGAAGACATAAGTAGACCAGATTGAAGTGCTGACCATAAAATACCATTTGGTCATTTCAGTTGGCTAAAATTGAAGCTGACATGTAGTTAAAATGTATTTTTATTAAGGATCATAATTAATTGTAGGTCCAATGTATAATCATACTAAGTTCTGAAAAGCTACCATTTGGGGAACCAACGTTATAAGAGTAGAGGTAGAACTTATTGAATGACCCTCAAAGGTCATGAAAACGTTTTATGTGAAAAAAACATTAAAATGTTATTGTTAAATATTTTGTGGTAAACATATTTTGTCAGCACTTGTCATGCGTATATAAAATGATATTATAATGTTTTGCAACAAGTTTTCAAAAGTGTTTTTGAATGTTAAACGTTTCATTTTATATAAACCGACATTTAAAATTTTCAATGTAACGTTTTGTGTTTGCTGGGTTAGAGGCTCTTTTTAGAATTCAAGAACACCGTCTATTCTAGTCTCACCAGCCGTCCGTTAATACATGTCGTTATGAATTCGGCAGACGGCCGAATCCGGATTCGGCTTTTGGTAAATTCATTTTACGCATTCATTACTTTTGAATTTGAGAATAAGGGCTCAATGCTATACATAATAGAGGGCAACATATCAATTTTATAACGGAGATCAGATGATAACAGCATAGTAAGTATTCAAAAGAGGGCGGCATACAGGGTTAGCTAACGGTGACTCACAGTACGGTCAAAGACGATAACCGTTAAAAAATTGATATGCTGCCCTCTATAGGTAAGGCATTGATCCCTTGTTCTCTAATTCAAAAGTAATGCATGCCAAATATAAATTTACCAAAAGCCGAATCCGGATTCGGCTGTCTGCCGAATTCATGACGATGTATACATACGGAATTAACATGATTACGGGTTACCATACAACAAAATAATAATTATCTATACACTGTGCAACCTTAGCTGTAACACTTTTTAAACACGATGGACATTTAGCCACATTTCAGAAAGAAGGTTTCATATTTTGAAACCTATGCACATAACAAATCCAAAATAATATCAACACAGTTCCTTTGGTTTACAAGTTAACTTTGAATTTGTATCTAAACGCATCCTAAACACTTATACCCCATCCTTAACATCATGTTTGGCTTGTTTAACAGTGGTGTTTAGATTATACAGGTTGATGTTTGATATCTAAACATGTCGCTTACCTAAACAGTAGCATTTAGAGTATTTAGAACAGATATAAGTGTTTAGGATGCGTTTAGATACAAACTCAAAGTGTGATAACTTGTAAACCAAACGGACTGTGTTAATTTTATTTTAGGTTTGTGATGTGTTTCAGAACAGGTAATTTGAAATTTTAAAGGCAGTGTTAAATTGTGGTAATTGAACCGACTTACATAGAGGGCAACCATCCCTCTCTGCTTTTAATATTCAATGGACGGATACTGGTAACTGCGCCACCAGAGTTTAACGCAAGCATTTGGAAAGTTTAACAACTCAACTGCAAGACATGCAAGGATAGGAAACGGGAAGTGAGCAGCAAAAACAATTCACACTTCTGAATTTCGGTTTATAATTTGTAAGTATTTAATTATTTCTTAATTTATTTCGTTTAAAATGCTTCCATTATGTTGTTATGTTGTGTTCAATTATACAATGTATCATAAATAGAACAAGCGCACTTATTGGGAAATTCCATTCGAAATCCACACAGGCTTGGGTGTTATGTGTGGGGGTGTTATGTGTGGGGTGGGGGGGGGGGTGGGGGGTGGGGAGGGTGACACACTTTCGTCCTCATTTGTCAATTCTGTTAGTGTGTGTGGGGATGGCAAAACCAAGTTTTCTTTCCCATTGTCAATTTTTGTCCCATTTTTAGTCATCACACTTGCCGTCCCATTTTATCCTTGAAAAATTTTCTATGGGGGCATTCCCCTCAGCCCCCGGCCCCCGGCTAAGCCACTGAATCCACAATTCCCCTACGGTATGTGTTTCAAATAGAATAGACAACCGGGTAACTTCCATTTAGTAAAACCACATACAGGGGAGTATGAGTTTCAAAATAACTAACTCTTGCCAATTCCGTTTCATACTCCCTCTATGGAGGACTTTATCCCAATCTTCCACGGGGGAGAATGGAATTCAAATGGAATAGCCCACTGCGAAGGCGAATGTGGATATTGATATTGATATTGATATGGGCCTTGTTTGGATACAGTAGTGGTTGGCAGAGACGAGAAATTTGACACTCTATAAGATAAAATAATAAATTAATAGGCCTAATATTTTTGTGTGTCAAACATTCTCTTTTTCAAACTTACCCCCTAAATTGTTTCTAAATTGAGACATGTCTTAATTATTGTAGGAATATGAAGGAGGAGTAAGTTGGTGACATGTCTAGCTGCTGAAGGTTGTCATAGGAGGGCCGAGTTTGAAAGACTGGTCTGAATTTATGCGAGGACAAAATATATATTTGAAGATTCAAACTAGTTCTAGATTTCCTATTACTAGTAGTAGTATTAAGGCTTCGAAGGTGTTCGGGAACAAACCAAAAGTTCGATAATGTCCTATAAATGAAATTCCTTTGGGGGTCGATTACGTTAAAAAAAACTAGTTAAAATATCGACCAAAGTTGGTCTTTTGGGCTGGAATTGTCTATATTTCAAACTTTGGGGTGGGGGGGGGGGTGGGGTCAGGCTCGCCTCCTAATAAAAGCACTTTCGTTTATTGGACGTCATCGAGCTTTTGGTTCGTTCCCTTAAGTGATTCGATTGTAGGCCTATATTAAAGGCTAAACACTGTGATGTAGGACTACTAGGCCCTAGTCAGAAATAGAGGGTTTATTGGTAGTATGCACACTCTCAGAAATAAAGGTTCTATAAAGGTCCTAAAGTTGTCCTCTCAGGAGACCCCTGAGAGGTTCTCTAGAGAACCAAAAGTGGTTCCAAAACCATTGAAAATGGCCTGATGAGATACATTCTCTTTAGAACCTTTAAGGGTTCTCCAAAATTAAAGAACCTTTTTTAGAGGTTCAAGAGGGAGGGTTCTCCCGAGAGGATAAAAAAGGTTCTATCTAGAACTTATTTCTTAGAGTGGCAGGTAATAACACGGTAATCATGGTGAGGTTGAAACTCTGCAGCTCTATGAGTTGTACCTTGGCTGACATTGCGAGTTTCATTTTAACCTGTGTTGAACCTGTATCCGATTGACCAAACACAGTGAATGAAGATAATATCAGTCTAAACATGTTAAAGACCACGTTGGACAATTTATAATGACCATATAATGACTACTTTATCCGCACAAATTCATTACTACAGTCATTATAATCTACTATTGCAGGTCATTAACACTGTAATACCTCACCATTGATCGTGTTATTAATCTGAGAAATGTGCACAGAAAGACCCAACACGCGCATTCTGTCCAAAGGCACAAAATGCGTATCACAATAATATTGATGACGCAATTAATTTTAAATTATAGATTCGCATAACTGTAGTTTCTGTAATATTGTAGAGTGTTGTAGAGGCCCACATTTTATAAGTGCGAACGAACACGAAACAGTCTACACCCCAGGGTTGGTATTTTAAGGGGCCCAGGACCCCTTGTTTTGTGCTCGGACCTTTTCAAATTACAATGTTTTGTGTAGGAAAATATATCTGAACCTCTAAATTTGCTATTTTGGCCCCCTATATGTGAAGGCCAGCGCTACCTCTGCTACATCCGCTTGCAAGGCTCGCTAGTTCTAGTGGTGCGCTGGTCCGAAAGTCAGTTTGCTATATATAGGCTATACACCAACCCTAGATCCCTAAGTCGCTATCCCTTACCTAACCATAACACGCCCTATCCTAACTTACGGACTAGAGCCAGAGGATGATTTAAACACTTCCCACCACGCCACTGTGTGAGTGAACATGACACCACTGCTCGCACATTGCATTGACGGGCATGGTTAAATTTGAATTTGGACTGATATATTTACAATAAAAACGCATTCAAAATGCCAGTCGATTTCACATTTTATGTTACCTACAGAAGGTGTGAATTATCCTTTATGCATACCTCACTTTTGTTCTGAAATCGACCAAGTAATAATGACACACGCACAATTCTTAAACAACATCTTTTGCACAGAATTCAATGGGATTTGAAAAGTAAAGTGGTAGTTGAAACTCTAGTGATAACACGTTTGCAGTGCATGATGGGGCTTCCTTAAATCATCCTCTGGACTAGAGCGAACCATTCGAACCATTTTTATGTAGCGAATTTACCCAACAGAAGTATTGTGGATCCGGTTCTATAAGCTTTGTCAATCAGTGACGTAACCAATGGGGGGGGGGCGCTTCCCCCTGTGAGAAGTCTTGCCCCTCTTGCCCCACCCCTGGGATGCAGAATGTCCTGATATTTAAGGTTTTTGGCTTTTTGTTTTGTATTTTAGCCCATTTTTTTATATTTTATTTAAAGTTTTCCCCCTTTGCCCACCTTCTCAAAAAGTGCTGGTTACACCACTGTTGTCAATATTAGAAACCTTTCCGAGTCAGCTGGCGATAAGCCGGGCGATAGGATGCCTAAAATTAAATGGTGCTTTGAAAATGAACTTAAGCCTCACCACGACAGCAGACGACAAGTTTCAAAATTTGTTTAAAGATTAAAAAATTTCAGAATTGTATACATTTTTGACCATATTTGGAATGAGCATGAAAAAGGCATTAAAATGAGTGCAAACAAGCCTGGTATTAGGTCAGTGGTTCTTGAGATAGCTCTTGATAGTTTGAGAAAATATCTCAAAATTTGGACTTTTTATGTTGAAGCCAATGCCTATAGGACGCAGAGAATAAACCTCAAATCCGTGTGAACAATGCGGTCGCTGTATAGGCCCTAGCTTACGGCCAAGCGATTTGTTAATTCCGCCCAAAGCAAATGAAGACAAATCTCTCCTAATGTAAATGATGTATTAAAAGCTGGATTATTTTGTAGAATAATCAATTATAATTCCAGTTCTAAGTGTGGTAAGGAAAATGATATGTTGTCTTAAGGGAATTCGACAAAAAAGCGCCGGTATTTGCACTTGCCAATTCCACATTAAGGTTCATTACTCAAAATTTCAGTTCATTGGATAATTTCATCATTCCAAGAACCATAACAGGATTGATTTAAATATGGTCAATTTGGAAATTATATATCCTTTGCATGAGAACTACCTGCCGATTGGCCAAAAAGAAGTTTTCCTTATCAATTGGACCAATCAGCGACATTGTTAGAATAATTTCACCACACAAAAAATTGGGGTGAATTATTTGCAAAGCTCCATTCTGATTGGTGACTAAAGTGAAGATATCATGTAATTGACCAATCAGAGACAATGTAAGATCGACAGGTAGTGCTCAGGGGGTTAATCCGTGCATACCAACCGTTGTCCAATTGTTTTAATCTTAAAGGGGTGTGACCCGATTAACATCCTCGTCCCCGCATCTTTCTTTATCAAAATTGAGATTCTAATATCAGAAAAAGCTCATGTTTATCTCTTTATTGAGTAACATTCAACGCCCGAGATATGTTTCGTTTAATACTGAGATGGTTTTGGTATCAGAATGAAGCTCATATTTTTCTTATTATCCCATAAAATCCAACGCCTGTGTTTAGATGATGTGAGCTAAAAGTAAACATCTCAAAAAAGTAACTAACCCCCTTAAACAATGGCCATTATTCAAAAAGTGGCTGTTGTATTGCAAATCTGAAAAATGCGTCGAAAGCAGAATTTATTTCTGCGCATTTTGACACCTCATTTGATACGATAGCCGAGAAAACAATAAAACACCGGTCAATTTAATGTAGTGAGGTCCAGATTTGAAAGTTGCACTTACATACAAATTTTTACAATACAAAAACACTCAGATATCATTACACAGATTTCCTTCCATTACACTGAATGCAAAATCAATAGAAGTTACTGCAACTTTCAGATCTTGGGCTATACATTGATTTAAATGTTAAAAATATCTAGTCAAATGCTACAAATGAGATGTCAAAATGTGCAGAAATAAATTCTGCTTCCAACGCATTTTACAGATTTGTAATACAATCACCCGTTTTTGAATAATGGTAATTATTTAAGGGGGTCAGTTACTTTTTTTGAGATGTTTATAATGATTACTATTATCCAATGGGGCATTGTTATACACGTTTTTGTCTCTCATATTAAAACGGATGGACCAATACCACTCAAAATTGGGAAACAAATGGTTTCAATGTAAGACAGAAAACAGAATATGAAACAAATCTGACCAACCTTTAAGAATTTGTTATTATACCATACCCATGTTAAAATGTTCAGTACAAAATTAATTCTGATATTAGTGTGGTTCCATTTACAAGTCCATAAGGTGTTTAATTAAAAATACCTTCAATGCAATTTAATCCACCCATATCTAAACACACTTAACATGCTTACAACTATACACCATGCTACTGTAACATAAAAAGGTGTTATAGAGGATTTAATAACCACAAATTTCCCTTCAGATATTTGCCATGGAAAGTACTGTTCGTATTGTGTGTTCGACACAACACAGAAGGTCCTTAAGGCTGTTTTCTCACCACATACCATGATACCATCACATCTTTGTAAGATAAAATTTGTGCACATAATTGATGTGGCAGTTTCACCCTATTTTATAAAAGTCGTGACTTTTACCTCCAGCATCATAGGGGTAATTTCGGCTTTATATAGCATAATATCTATTGGTCTGCGTATTGCTACTATTATATAGAATTTGATTTAGTAATCATTGCGTTTTGGCTATTTGATGGCCCAGATTTGACCCACTCCGCGCGGGTGTCGATGCAGACGACAAGTTTCAAATATATTTTTTTTAATTTAAAAATTTCAGAGTTGTAAATTTTCATGACCATATTTGGAATCAGCATGAAAAATGCATTAAAATGAGTATAAACAAGCCTAGTATTGGTTCAGTGGTTCTTAAAATAGTTCTTGATTTTTATATCTCAAATTTGTCTTTTTATGTTGAAGCCTATGGCTAGCACACAGAGTATTAACGCAGTCTCGCCCGCGGAACTGAACTCATGAAGCAGATGCTGACGACAGGGCCATTTTCACAGTATTTCAAAATAATGTGTTTTTTAAAATCAATCTACAGTAAATAAAAAATAAGTTAGAACGTGAAAATGAATACAAACACGCCCGTAACCTGATTATTTTGACTCGGAGACGTTTGTGATTGATCTGAGCATTTAAAGGAATTTCGGATGAATGGCAGAATTTGCTCAATTTTTTGAATGATAACGTTTCACTGAAAATTTGCTTTGAACAGGATATTAGAAAGTAAACATATTATTCAGCCTGCTGTAAATGCAAAAATTGGAGCCATATATAAGTATGCAACGACTGTTACCCAAACATTAATTTTATTCAGGACTCCTTTGTTTCAAAACTTCAACAGCAAAATAGGGCATACATTCGTTCTTATTCAATTGATGCTCTTTTTAAAAATCAAACCTCATTTATAAAATTCATTTTCTGCAAGTATTGCATAACAATATGAACCGTATTGTCAGCTGCGGCAGCATTAATGATGTGTTTGCGCAGATAAATGGTTACGGAAGAGTACGTCAGGCAATAAACAGACCGCTGGTAGCCAGCAGCAAAATTATAACATAACATGAAAACACGCTGTAGGTTTTGTATTCGCCAAGTAATTGCTACTGTGCTCGTAAGGTCCTTATACTCAAATTTCATTTACAGTTTATAATAAAAGGGGTTCTTAGTGGAAATGTGGATACTATGCTGCAGATTTAGGTGGTATATTTTTAAAGCTCTTATACTTCAGAAATTTGCTTTTTCGAAATTGTCACCAAAAAGCTGAAAAACCGTTTTCATTTGACATTGGACTTTTTAACAAATTTGCGAAAATTCTCCAGAATTGTGGCAACTTTAGCCCCCTTTTGAATAAAATCATTGCAAAGTCTAAAACAGTATAGGCCTACATGTATCTTTTTTCCTAAATTTGGTTTATTTCAGGCCCATACCTACGTCCAGTCCAAAATCAAGAAGCTCGAGACTTTGTTTCATCTAAAATAACCGGCTATGTATTATTATTATAATACCTGTTTGACTATCTAATTATTCTAATACCAAAAATTTGCTTTCAAAATCAAATTTTAATTTCGTAATAATGTTCTTGATCATTCATTTTCGTTTACGTTAATTCATTTGTTTTTCTCATCAGAATGGTAATGCAGAAAAACATGATATTATTATAGCAAAGTGAGTTTTTTTCCAGTCGCATCTACATTGTTATAATCAAGAAACAAAAGGATCGCAGTAATTAATCAACTCGATGCAAACTGATCGCATTCTCAATGATATATAATATCACATGCTATATAGACCTATTTTGTATAGTTAATCATGTAAGAAAACTGAGAATGGGAAGTTGGAATAGGCCTATATAGGCCTAGTGTTGCTCAAGTAGGCGGGGCAATCGGTCCTCAAGTAACTCAATTCGGCACCCAAGTCGAGGCGTTGGCAACACTGAATGGGAATAATGAATTATTATCCAAATGATTTCTGCTTGCATGCACTTGAAAATGACTCAGACATTTGTCAGATATAATAGGGCCTATATTCCAGTTGAAATCCATACACCCCTTATGGAAGACTTGATCTTAATCTCCCACATAGATGGTGTTACTGTAGATTTCAAATAGTCACCCATTCAGGTAACCTCATTTGAAATTCACATGCCTTGTGTGGAAGATATTGTCATGTCTTTCTTAAGGGGTGTATGGATTTCAACTTGAATAGCCCAGTAGGCCATCCTACCAACAGCCGAGCAACATTACGTATGTCATTAATGTCACAAATGATTCAAATTCATGTTATATTCTACTTGATTATTTCTTTAGATGATTTATATCGTATTCAGCAGGTCGTAAATACGAAGCGTTAATAATGACATTAAAATCTGACTAGTCGAGTTCGAGCATGAATCATGCCTCTTGTTAACACATAACCGCGGCTTATTATTTGTATTATTACACAGCAGATGGTGTTGCCTGATCTTAAAATATCAATTTAGAATATTATTTGGTGATTGTTTATAATTACACCAACTGGTTTATTATTTTAAACTTGCCATCGTGACATTTACAAAATGTTTATTTTATCATCATATGTAAGTTAAATGCTCCAAAATGGAAAAGAATGAAAGAAACACAGACAGGAAGCTACTTCATCAAGACCCATATCAGCAGTAGATAACAACTTCATCCACATCTGTATCAGCAGTAGATAACTACTTAAAACACCCATATCAGCAGTAGATAGCTACTTCATCAACACCCACATCAGCAGTAGATAACTACTTCATCAACACCCATATCAGCAGTAGATAGCTACTTCAATAACATTCATATCAGCAGTAGAAAACTATTTCATCAATATCGATATCAGCAGTAGATAGCTACTTACTTCATCATCATCCATATCTGTAGATAGCTCCTTCATAAACATTTCATATCAGTAGTAGATAACTACTTCATCAACATCTCTATCAGCAGTAGATAACTACTTTATCGACACCCATATCAGTAGTAGATAGCCACTTCATCAACACTCATATCAGCAGTAGATAGCTACTTCATCAACACCCATATCAGCAGTATATAGCTACTTCATCAACACCCATATCAGCAGAATAGATAGCTACTTCATCAACACCCATATCAGCAGTAGATAGCTACTTCATCAACACCCATATCAGCAGTAGATAGCTACTTCATCAACACCCATATCAGCAGTAGATAGCTACTTCATCAACACCCATATCAGCAGTAGATAGCCACTTCATCAACACCCATATCATCAGTAGATAACTACTTCATCAACACCCATATCAGCAGTAGATAGCTACTTCATCAACACCCATATCAGCAGTAGATAGCTACTTCATCAACACCCATATCAGCAGTAGATAACTACTTCATCAACACCCATATCAGCAGTAGATAGTTACTTCATCAACACCCATATCAGCAGTAGATAGCTACTTCATCAACACCCATATCAGCAGTAGATAGCTACTTCATCAACACCCATATCAGCAGTAGATAGCTACTTCATCAACACCCATATCAGCAGTAGATAGCTACTTCATCAACACCCATATCAGCGGTAGATAGCTACTTCATCAACACCCATATCAGCAGTAGATAACTACTTCATCAACACCCATATCAGCAGTAGATAACTACTTCATCAACACCCATATCAACAGTAGATAGCTACTTCATCAACACCCATATCAGCAGTAGATAGCTACTTTATCAACACCCATATCAGCAGTAGATAGCTACTTCATCAACACCCATATCAGCAGTAGATAGCTACTTCATCAACACCCATATCAGCAGTAGATAGCCACTTCATCAACACCCATATCAGCAGTAGATAACTACTTCATCAACACCCATATCAGCAGTAGATAGCTACTTCATCAACACCCATATCAGCAGTAGATAGCTACTTCATCAACACCCATATCAGCAGTAGATAACTACTTCATCAACACCCATATCAGCAGTAGATAGGTACTTCATCAACACCCATATCAGCAGTAGATAGCTACTTCATCAACACCCATATCAGCAGTAGATAGCTACTTCATCAACACCCATTTCAGCAGTAGATAGCTATACATCAACACCCATATCAGCAGTAGATAGCTACTTCATCAACACCCATATCAGCAGTAGATAGCTACGTCATCCATATCCGTACTGCAGTAGATAGCTGCTTCATAAACATCCATATCATTCAAAAACAAGAAAACCGCCCTGATCTCTTGACTGTATCTTTGCTGAAGTAGGCTTCGGTTTACACTGTACATGGTGTATGCTACAAAACATATGTTACACGCTTGCGGCAAAATGCGTCATACCGTCGAACGAGAAATAATAGGATTATAACTATGTTATTATTGAAATGTCTGTATTTTAATATGTTATTTGAAGCCAGATAAAGGCCAATATTTCCATATATGGTATGTGATTGTCATTTGGTGAATATTTTAAGAGGTAATGGGTCTTCCAACGAATGCCAAAAAAATTATACGATTTTTCCCGTTTGTATGAAGCCTGTTACCAAGGTTACGAACCATTCCACTTTCTTACTTCTTAAAACAGACTTGTGAGAATTGTCTGTTCTGTTTGGTCCTGTTTGCGATTCATCAATATGCATAATCTTTCTTTTAAATAAAACAGATTTGCCGAAATAGGCATAACTCCCCCCTAAAAAACAAAATATGAAGAAAATGTTTGAATGGAACTATTATAGACAAACATAAATTATAAATTAATAACGAATTTGAAAAAAAAACCTGAAAAATTGTGTCATGGGAAAAAGATACAGCTTCACTTTTTTATGCGTGAACAACAATTGTGTTTGGTTTTTTATTTCAAAATTATTATTCTTTGTTATAGTATCACGACATCTGCTCATTTTTAAATACTATAGGCCTATATCCCATTAATAGGCCTATTGTTTGTATTATTTGAATCGCCTTTCTGGTCTGATGATTATTATTATTTTGTTATTTATTTATTAAATTTGGTTATATTCACACCATTTGACCGAGGTCGTGCAAAACCCAATGGTGCACGAAACACACAAAGAGAACCAAAATAAACTATTATTATTATAATTATTATTAATATTTTCATTATTATTATCATCATCATTATCATCATCATCATCATCATCATCATCGTCATCGTCATCATCATCATCATCATCATCATCATCATCATCATCATCATCATCATCATCATCATCGTCATCGTCATCGTCATCACCATCATCATCACCTTCATCATGGTCATCTAAATCATCATCGTCATATTTTCATTATTATTATCATCATCATTGTCATCATCATTATCATCGTCATCATCATCATCATCATCATCATCATCATTATCATCATAATCATCATCATCATCATCATCATCATCATCATCATCGTCATCGTCATCATCGTCATCACCATCATCATCACATTCATCATCATCATCGACATCATCTAAATCATCATCGTCATCGTCACCATCATCGTCATCGTCATCGTTGTCGTCAGCAGCAGGAACAACATCGTCGCTATCGTCATCGTTATCTCTATTATGGTTGTTGATGTTATTGTTGTTGTTGTCGTCATTGTTGTTGTTGTTGTTGTTGTTATTGTTGACGTAGTTGTTCTTATTTTCTTCTGTTTTATTATGATACAATGTATTACAAACTTGAGATCAATTTCCGCAAACTTTATTGAAAATATATTACTTTTCATGCAATTATCCACAAAATATTCACTTGAATGGAAGGCTTGTATTGGGGAATACAGTTTCATCGCGTATATCGCGGTGAAACTCAATTTATCACCTGCAGAAAAAAGTTTCAGGCCGGGTCAAAGGTCATGTTTTCCCGGGGAACTAGCCTTGGCCAATGGCGTGATCCGTTGGTGCGCGTTGGGTTTCAATCACGTGTGACGGCATCGCTTGCTCGGCACAATGCTCGTGAACAGGAGCATCATTCTGTCGTAAAGCATTAGAGGAGATTGGTGAAAATTATTTTTCTCCCACCCACCACACCCATTAATGGTGGAGGAGAAAACAGTTTCATTGCAAGATATTATGCTTATTCAAAACAAAATTAGAAATATTTGCAATTAGCGAGTATAAGAATTATCATGGTCATTATTGAGGCTTCGTGGTAAGGTCGAGCGTGTGGTTATTACTATTACGAGGCTAGTAGCAATGCCATCCAAGTAGAAATATTCACCAAAAATTGATGGCAATGCTACTCAATACTTGTTGCAGAATTGACGTGTGTGAAAGGCAGTTTTCTGTCCAAATTTTTGATTTTTAATGTAATAGTGTAGTTCTCAGATTAAAATTAACCAGCTTATTTCAAAAACAATTATTTTTCTGTCAGGTAATCTTCCTGAAGAGCAATTATGGCTTCAGAATTCTCGTGGAGCACGCCATGTATTTTGAAAACAAAGGTTTCAGCCATTCAATTTTTAAAAGCCATTTGCTTTTTAAAAAGCCATTTGCTTTTTATTGAGATCATGCTTTGATCAATATCTTTATATTTTGAAGGCCTCAGCTTTGCAAAGACCGCGGCATTTTAGTGAGCAACCGGCTCTATAGGTAATCACGAATTGAGCTCACCAAGTATTTTCATACCGGGTAAAGTTGTCTCCTTAATATTTATCTTTGCTTTTTATGAGTCAACTTACATGGACTCCAGGATGTCCCGGCGGAGTTCGTCATGAGGTATATTCACACCAACAAAGTTGTCTCTTGCTTGCTTGCTAGCAATGTTTTGCTCCTTTTTGCTACTTTTAGGTAACCACCAGAAAAGTAAAGTTCCAGCAATCGCTTTTGGGCTGCTCTTGTAAATGGCTGATTCCAGTTTTCTTTTTTCAAAAAACAATTTGGTAAATAAATTCACTGACCTTTTCTAATGTCTTATGTCGACAGAAGTCGCAAAAAAGTTGTCAACGTGTTGTTTTATTCTGTCTGGGGATAATTCGGTTATACAATAAATACACGATCTCACATCTTTATGACATGTTTCTTTGTTCATATAAATCTAGCTTGCGTGCAAACTTTGTGATATCATTTGCATTCATTCTTGTATAGGCTATTATTGTTATTCCTGGTTTCCGATTTACGAAAGGACGCTATAAACATGATAAATTGGCTATTCCAGTTAAAATCCACACACTCCCTATGGAAGACAGGGAGTGTGAATTGCAAACGGGGTTACCTGAATGGGTGACTCAATTGATTTAAAAATCTATACCCCCTATTAACCCCCTGTTTGAAAGATTAAAATCATATCTTCCATAGGGGGTGATGGATTTCAACTGGAACAGCTCAATGTCAGGATTTTTAAATCCTACCCCGCTTTGTCTTGTTTCCCTGTGTGTTGTTTCGAAGCTTGGAGTCAACAAACTATATAGTTCTTAGTCTGGAATTACCCCCATATGATTATTTTTATTGTTGGTAAAATGTTTTGTTTGGTGTTGTTTGCTCATGGAACCGAGACGTAAAGATAAGACCAGAATTATTCTTGCATGGAATACAGCCCTAACTGAACTAAACATGCTAAACGCTTGGTTTTGTCACATATTTATCAATGCATCTTGTTTTGCTGGACCATGAGGGGTGCACCCTGTAGCTACGCCACTGGGTCTACCCTTGGTCCAAAATAATATACGAGTCTCATTCGCTTTTTTTGGTTCTGGTCATGTTTTTTATACTGGGCAGCTAAAAAGGGCGGCTCTGTTGCATTCTTACTAATCAAGACGTGTTTACATGCATGTAGCTTGTTTATTTGATATTTATTATGAGCTTCTTTAGTACTATTTTTTTCCTTAGACATTGGTCTTTCAATTTCTGAAACAAAAATTAATGATTTTCATTTGTACTTATTACTGTAACTCGTTAAGTCTAATTAGTCAGGGGTGGCTCATGTGGTGGAGGATCATGTGATGGAGGATCACAATGCTGTACAATGGTGATCCTCCGCCACATGATCTTCAATAAACATTATTGATGGATTTCTACTTGTTTCTGTACTTGATCTCAGCCAAGTGATATATATCATGTTTAGTATTCATTGCCTCAGTATTTGTTAATTAGACAATTAAAAATTCTGATTACTTGTTGCTACATTAATAAAGTTCGTTGACCTCTATGTATTTAATAAGGATTTAATGTAGGCAACATTCAAAAGGATGTTACGGACAAACGAAACATGATAAAAGGCTCAAATTTCTTAAGCAAACCTTGGTTGTGATCCTCTTTACTTCAGGAAACTAAAAACTATTAAAACATAGAAAGTTTGCGACAAATCTGAAAGAGCGCCCTCATGCTCAATTTTGATCCAAAAAGTCCATTTTTGCGAAAACGCTTTGTCGAATTCTCTTTTAACTTTCAAAACTGGATTGTTGAGCTTATTGTACATCTAGTTACATGCCTCAATCATGAAAATTTGCATCTCCAGTGCCAGATAAGGGGTGTTTTAAAGAAATTTATATAAATATTGACAGATTTTTGACCACCCTGTATCTACATAATTGAAGTACTTGACCGCTAAAAGTCCCATATGGCTAGGTGGGCAATTAAGTTAACTATATTAAACACGTGACAAAACTTTACATTATCAATGTACGTCGAGGGGTGACACCCCTAACTGAATTAATATTTTCATTCTTATTTTGCTTGTTACACCCTGTATATTATGTGGGTCACCCTGTATAATTACTCCCAGTGTATGGTTTCTGAAATCGTCTGAGTATATGCTCTCAGAATATATACTTTTATTTGGTTCTAATGTAAACTTTTGAAGTTATTGAACCAAACCTGTAAAAGCATGTGATTCGCTTGAAAAATACACATGCAACGCAATTGGTGCCCAACATAAAAAACATGACCTTCTGCTCAATATTAAGCTTGAAACATAGGAGCTGTATTCTGTTGTTCACTAAATGAGGCAGCCACTTGGATGCTTAAGGGTAGACTAGGTTTTGTTGGTCGAAGCAGCCAAAAAAACAATCGATTTTCATTATCTAAATCAATATATTATTAAAAAATAACACTTTGATGTTTTGCAAAATTTGAATGAAAACGTTGAGAGGTATTTATTTACTTGGATGGTACAAGTAGACTATTGAAATGTTAACTTGTCGGCCGTTTGATTACTTTTTCAAGCTGATAATTTTAAAAGACCTCGCTTAGACAGCCTTAGGACCTGAATAAGATGCTCGTTTCTCTTTTGTCCAACAAACTGAATTATGATTCATTTGATGAGTAGCGTTTCTGTTCTTTATTTTTTTTAGCTTCATCTTTATAATTCTCAAACTTTTGCTATTATATCAACATGATTATATCCGGTTTATGTTCATCGCCCCGGCAATGATAATTCATGATGCTGAACGCTGAATATTGAACATGAATATCAATTATCTATGCCCATACGCTTTCTTGATATTAACTCATTCATCATGTTTTGTTTTGGTGAAATTAATTTGGAATGGTTGAGTGATTCAATTTAAACTTCCTGAAAAACCGCATGGTGGCGAGCAGAGCGTCATAATTTCTATAAATGTGTTTAAAGGCACGCAACATTCATAATATTGTTTCATGCGAAGAAACCACATCACTCTTTCTTTAAATTAAAACACGCCAACAAAGTCATGAATACATAAAACAAATGTGGCAAAAATATACATTTATGTTCCGATTACTGAAAGGGGGTGTGGCACGCAGACTCTGCCGACTTCTGGCTTTCTCTGTGCCTATTCAGAGGTTAATATGACCCAACGATATACTTTTTAGTCACAAAAAAACACCCACTTTGGTAAATATTTTGCCCATTTGAGTGGGAAATTGGCAACACCCACATAATTTTTGTACTTTGGGCGCATTAGTCTCTGATGAATAACACACCGTACATTTTCACGTGAGCTGTACCCAAATTGCTAAAAATGCACCCGAAAATCGTGGTACATGATAAGCTATGATATAGTATACTAAAGCACCATCAAAAAGGAAGAATTTGGATTGGCATGATTGAATTACTAGTATTACATGCAACAAACTTGCAGGTGATTAAATTCTAAACCTCAATTATCTTATTATTTACCCTTGTTTTCACCAATTCCGAGACCAACATCGCAACATGCTATGCTACCGATTTGGGGCAACAATGGCATCTGGTGGTAACTGCCTCGCCGAATGTATAAACGTTTAACAGTTCAAATTCGAAGGCCTCGCTTTGTTAACAAAATGTTAACATTTTGTTAAATACTTTTCATTATTTGGAGTTATCTCTGGCACAGATCTTGTAACTACAAGATCAAACCAGATAACATCGTATTACATGTATACTGTAAACAACTACCTATAATTTTAATATCAATTTTTCGTGATTTTGTCGGCATTTGTTTCTGACGTTGCCATGTTCATTCACTTTTGCTTAATTGGCCATGGCTAATTACCAACTACCTGTTGAAAAAGATAAATACCGAGAAAGAACGGTCATCATGGTTATTCACACGAAGCTGTGAACCTATCGTCCTGGGTCAATGTGGATTGGCATATATATGAAGCCACACCATGCACCACACACCGACATCGCCCGGTTAATAATTACATTATACAGCAGAGACACTGAAATGAATACCCGGGATCGATACACGTGAATGTGCTATGCACGATTTGATATTCAGACGATAAATCTTTGGATACCAGGGTAGAAAATGATGAATATCTCCCGTAATTGATTTAGTCTAAAGAAACCAGATTTGGTTCCTTGCACTTGAATATATATGTTCAACGGATATGATAGTCGTTAGCTAGCGTCTAGAGAAAGAAGCGTGCGTCTTGAACTCAAAAACTGACAAAATTATTCTGATTTTATATGTGCCGAACTATAGCGCAGCATAAGCTAGCTGCACTCACTCCCGTGGAGGCAGTATAAAAGCAGATGACCATTGACCTCATCATGGCGTATACATGCTCACTCACACACAGAGAGGTCAATTACCAGGCGATTGTCAGTATATAGCCTTAGTCAGATGTCCCTCGGCTCATTATGCGTCTCAAAGGTCGGAACAAAATGGCCATGCGTGGCTGCGGATTCAACCTACAATGGCGATTTCTGCCATGAAGATATCGGGGCGATGACACTGTGCGACGGTGTCTGCAGAGCGTATAATACGTTATTATCGCAAAGCCATACAAATTGCGTGTTATGAAGTATGCGCTACCGTATCTAGATTTAAGGCAATCTACATCAATCTACATTAATATTGTCATGTGGATAGCTACATTTACACTAAACCACGTAACACGTTTCTTGTTTTTCTTATAGATTTCTGCTTGATGACGGCAGAAAGTACATAGACGATTGTTTTTCTTAAATTGTTAATTGCAAAATTAAGCGGAATTAATTAAATAAATATCAAATTAATAAAAACAATAAGACAATTTCGAGTCACTGATTTTAAAACAATAAGCGGAAGTGATGGTCACAGTGGGTTACAAAGGAATCATTGAACGGGATTCATGCAATTTTTTGCATCGATAGAACAGTCATTTTGTGTGCATGATTTCCACAGTGACTCCAAATTTTACCAACTATAGCTGTGAATCATTTGGTCAAAATGCACACAATTACGAAATATCACAGGGTGTCGACAGACGACAAGATTCAATTTTTCTTTAAAAATTCAAGAATTTCATAATTGTACATTTTCATGACCATATTTGGAATCAGCATGAAAAATGCTTTTGAATGAGTACAAACAAGCCTAGTATTGGTTCAGTGGTTCTTAAGATAGCTCTTGTCAGCTATTCTTCAGGCGTAGAATGAAAACTTGCGTCACAAATTCGAAAATATTTTGAGTTCGGAACTTCGGATTCCTTCTTTTCATGGGCACCGACATTATTATTTGTATGCCAGCGCAAAAACAGCGTAGAAGTTAAAAACTTTTTTTCTAAACGTAATATTTTGCCTTCACTTTGTAAACACATTTAGAAGCTAAACATCATTTCTGAACATTGGTCAGTGATGGTGTTCAAATTCTAAACATCTGACATCCATATTCTAAACATAACGTTTCTTAACACATTCTTGCCTTCACTTTCTAAACACTGTTTTTGCAGTGTACATTTAGCGACTGGGCCACCATTCGTTCAGTGGACAAGGGGCAACTTAAGGGCTCTTTTCAGACCCGATATCTATAATCGTAGGCCTACTTACTTTAGTAGGATATGGGAGCCTTGTTCGAACGGCTCTTTTCAGAGCCACCGTTTCTCAATGGACTATCCCAGTTGAAATCCATTTATCCCCTATGGAAGACATAACCTTAATCTCCCACACTGGGAGTGAGGGTTTCAAATGGGGTTACCTCAATAAATTGGTGATTCCATTTGAATTCCACACTCCCTGTGTGGTAGATTAAGGTCATGTCTAAAATAGGGGGTGTGCGGATTTAGAATGGTATAGACCAATCTTATAATTGGGCAAGGGGCGGCCAACTATATGATCATTTACGCTTAAAGGCCCATATAAAAATAACAGATAATATAAACTGACCAGTACGGGGGTAGATACCAGTTTTAGTCCTAAATTCATGCTTATTGGATGGCCTAGGGTTAAGTTATCCCATATTTTGCCAGACTATCCATGCCTTCAAAGTGAAGTAAACCTACTCATGTTACCGTCTAGCCGTGGCCTGGCTTGCTGTCTGAACTTACCCAGGGAAAGATTACATTAGAATATTCCCCTTTAACTCCCAGAGCGTAACTCCTAATAATTTTGCCCCGAAGAAGTCAGTAATCCTGGTGAAAGCTCAGTTTCATTGTTCATGTTCAACGGCGAATGGTAAATAAAAGCTTTACAATTTATACTTATTTCTTTAAGGCACGAGAATAGCAGTCGTCAACAGGTACATCTGCTGTTGATATTTTGTTATTTCGTTTATTTTAGAATGACCTTGAGTTCAGAATTTCAAAACTCTCTGCCAGGATAATATCGGACTTAGTTGATTGTACCTTTATCATGTTTATATTCAACCTATAATTACCAGCAATAAGTCCAATTAGGCCGTATAAAATTAATGTTTTGGTTCTCGTCCAGAGGATTTTCATGAAATGATGAGGGAGGAGGTTTTTTTTTTTTCTCAATGTAAAATTAGCATTGTCAGTAGTTTTCGGTCTTCTCCAACCTTCTCGAGGAAACGATGAGGCCCTTTTTTTTTTTTTTTTTCAAATGTGAAATTCTGAGGATAAACCCCCTAGAGTATAGTACCACAAAAAGACTTGGAAGTGATGCTTGTTCTCTAATAAACTTATTTATATGTATGAAGATTTCATAAATCATTCCAAAGTCTAAAAAAATTGAAAAATCTAAAAAAAACCAAAAAAACTGACAAATCCCAGAAATTGAGGAGGGAGGGGACGAGAACCAAAATATTAATTTTATACGGCCTTATATCAAATATAGTCAATATGTATGACGACAAAATATTGCATTCTTAAACACTTAAAATGGTCTGTGAGTACAACGTGTTTCTACTGGTCGGATATTTGTACTGTGCAGTTGTGGAAACAATAGATATAAAGGGGATACCCAGTATCAGTTTAATTAAGATAATTATGATATCTATTAGTTTAATTGATATATCTTTTATGTGACTATTCCCCAGGAGGGGACTATTCTTAGCTTTTGCAGAATGGAAGCCCGGGATGGAAGCACATAGGCCCTACAGCTGCGTATTATTTTTGTATTCCCTATCTACCTTAGCTATACCTGACGAACGGACGAAGCTGACTGACGGTCACTCCTCCCTGCGCCAAACTCCAAGTGTTTCTAGAATGCCCATAAAATAAGAAATTTTTATTGCTAATTTATTGCACATTCTAGGGAAGCTTGATTACCTGTTTGAAATAGCCGAGTGAGGGGTTTTCAAGGAAATATTTTTCGTGTAAAAACTGAAGTATCCTATGTATAAAAGAATATATGAATATTAACTGTACATCATATATAACGATTCGTGATACCCAAGCGTGCTACAGTTTATGTGGTTTAGGAGGCAGAGATTTTTATTTTTATTTTATTTACACCAACATATATATTTTCTAATTTAGTGAAAATGAAGACGGAAAAATGTTGAAAATTCTATGTAAAAATTACATTAGACCCCGCCAAAGATTATTGTTTCGTTTTTATGGTAATCTAATCTTTTATTTTCCGTTCTGTATTTGCTGTATCCATGATAGCGGCGCGGCGTGGGTCGAGCCCCACCTCAGCCGAACGTAATTTACTTTTTTTTTTAAATTTCATATTAGGGAAATGTGGCTGGGAGAATTTATGTATGGCGTAGGGAGGAGTGACTGACGGTATGACCAAAGGCATAATATGTACAAACAAGAAAACAATATACTTGGGTTGCAAAAACACAGTTGATCTGCATCGGGTCGGACGGCACCAGGCCTGCACACACACAGGTATAGAATATCACGTACGATATACCATTGACTTTGTTTATTGAAGTGCATGGTACTTTAAATAGACAAATTGTATGGCGTGTGTATGAATAAAAGAAGTATAATATGATATCTTAAAGGGAATACAAGTCATATGACGACAATAATGGTTTATTGACAATATTATAACCTTGATTTTGGTCACGATATTTTTTGAAAAAAGGCAATAAATTATTCCTAAATATGATAAATCCCGGTGATAGGCTTACAACTAACACAAACAGTAGGTACTCAAGTTTATAAGGCACTATTCTTTGTAAGTGGTTAAATAAAACAAAACCCCGAATGTGCATTTTATTTAACAGGAATGATATCAGTAAGTTAACTCCGGGGGAGGGTGGGCCAGTGGTTCTTCGTAAAATTTTGTACGGGGATGTGCCACGCAGACTTTTAGATGCTGACTTTCTCCATACCTACATTTTGCTGTTTTTGTAACCCATACCAATTTTTCACAACAAGCACAAAGCACCCAACCAAATTTGCCCAAATTGGGTGTTTATAAAGATACTTTGCCCAAATGCGCCCAATTGGGCACATTGGTCGCCACTAAAAACCCTATCTATTGATATACCAAAATTGTTGAAAAGGTAACCCAAAACCGTGGCACATCCCCGTACACATTCAACCAGGAAGAACCCCCCGGGTCGATAACCATCTCGTCAAGAGCAACTTTCATAATGATTTGGACGGATTTTTCTAAGGGGTCTGGAATGAGCGTTTTGGGCGTTTCGTCCGTAATTTTGTGGGTCGACATGAGAGCACATCAGACATATCGAATTGCATTCTGAATACGAAGAATGTCTTTCTGATATCAAATAATTTTCATTTTTGAGATTCACGATATAATACAAATTTTATGACAAATTATTAAAATTTGATATTTTTACATTTTTGATATATGACAGTCCTCGAAGTAAATTTTATAAACATGATAAATCTAATGATATATTCTTAAAGTGTATGTAGCTGGGAGGAAAAGCCGACGATCAATTGAAAATTTTGACCTTTCATATAGATATGGATTTTTTCCCAAAAGACCTAATTTTTGGTGTTTTTGGAAAAAATCCATATCTTCAATACGAAAGGTCAGAATTGTAAATTGATCGTCGGCTTTTCATCCCACCTACATACACTTTAAGAATATATCATCAGATTTATAAAGTTTACTTCGAGTACAGTTACATATTAAAAATATCAATTTTTAACCATTTGCCACATCAAATGTGTATTACATTGCGAATTTCACAAAATTAAAATTATTTGATATCAGAAGGACATTCTTCGTAATCGTATTCAGAATGCAATTCGATTATATCTGATGTGCTCTAATGTCCCACAATAAATACTGTCCAAACGTTCATACCCCATCCCTTAATAATCTCAAATTAAAGAATACATCGTTGGTAACAAAATATATATTTCACATTTTTGTTTTATTGAATGCCTTTCGTGCAATGGCAGTTATACAACGGAGTATTTACTTTTTGTAGGTGTATATGCACGCAAGAAGTCAATTTAGTCAACCTTTACAAAATGTTATGAATCTATTGAATATTCTTGCATTTGTTTGAAAAGGATATGTAAATACCTCACGGATATAGAAGGGAATGCTCCGAGACAGAAAACAATTTCGTCTTGATAAGGGCAACTTGAAAAGCATCAAGTACAATTGAAACACATTTCATCATGTTCATTCACAACAATATGTTGTTTGTGGGAGTATAAACAAAGTACTCAATTGTCGAAATTTCTTATCACGACTGGAATTAAAGGAGCATCATTCGCTTCTTACCAAATGAGCTATTCCTGTTAATATCCATACACCCCCAATTGAAGACATGACCTTAATCTGCCACACAGGGGGTATAGATATCAAAATGAGTCCCAAATTCAGGTAACCCCATTTGAAATTCACTCTCCCTGTGTTGAAGATTAAGGTCACGTCTGAGGGTGTATGGATGTCAACTGGAATAACCCATTTTGGAGCAGACGACACTGAATGGGTGGTTTCGTTTGAAATTCACACTCCCTGTGTTGAAGATTAAGGTCACATCTCCAAAGAGGGTGTATGAATTTCAATCAGAATAGCCCAGATAGGTTGTTGCAGCACAAACAATCTACATTGTGCCTTTGGGTTAATACAACGTTCTTGAGTGCCTGTCTAATTTTGAACCACCGAATTTCGAGCCACCCATCTCTACTTCTCGCCAAAATGAGACCTATCAAAATGCATTTGGTTTCTCCGTATAATAGTGCCAAAAATGGTAAAATCATTCACGACAATCATATTCATGGCATCGTTTCCATGGATATGTTTCATTAGCATCCAAATATGGTTCCTCAAAAGTTGACCTCAAGGGGTAGAGTATGATTATTTGTACCAAAACATTAAAAGGTCATTCTATTATGCACAAACCTATTAGGGTAAAAGAACTGTGTTCTGGTGGTGAGGTTGTTTGTCGATTAAACGAGGGATCATCGCTATGATCAAAATGATTGAAAAATGCACCCGTACGACAAGAGGCATGCCCGCACACATATACTAGAGGGACACCCCGGGGAAGATATAAAGATGCAATTCGGGGATGCAATAGGTATACGCATAAATGAAATGGGTAATTCATTTCTGAAATATCCTGAAATGAATGAATGAAAATGACACAGAGTTAGATTACTTCCAGACCCCCAAGCTCTATGTCAACATATATTAATACTCTGTCCCCAGCAGCAGAAACAATCACATTGCTATGAATGATATTGATTGAGGGAAATACGTTTTGAGACTAATTTATCTTCGCTATTTTGATCCTCCTTTCAGTTGAACTAAAAGCCAGCACGCCATTGTGGTACACCCATATCATTTACAACTGTAAGTGCAGAACGTTATCAACAGTATGAGATTATATATTATTATACTTAGAATTTAAACTTATACTTAAATCATTTTATCTAGATTTTAAAATAGTAACGTATTATATAGACTGTTTAAATTCTTGAGTCAATATAAAACTTTAACCTAACAGCCTAATTGTATCCAGGATGAATTTGGAAAGTATGAAATTTACAACATTTATGGATCAATGATCCATAAATGTTGTAAATTTCATACTTTCCAACAAGTACTGTATTTGTATCGCACTAGGATCCACAACATGTTCATCTATCAGCACTGATCAGGGTATAGTTCTTTAACCCCGATACATTTGTACATTCATTGAATCACCTCAGGAAATATGGGTACAAAAACTCATACTCTGCAACTTGAGTTCAAAGTTTGCACTATGAGTGTTTAATTGAGGTTATTGAACTATGTCATTGGGATGAAGCCATTGTGGTCCATAGTCAGTGATAGTGTCAGCACGCTGGTTACAGACTCCTTCATTAATCAACACGGCCACATGTTACCAAAGTTTTGGGGGTAATATAACGCATTCAACCATCGTATAGCCCCAAAATTATTCCAACATGACACCCTTGACACCAACACAGTTGACAACCAATTGCCTCAGACGAAAGTCACTTTCTGGAGAGCTGGACTGACTAACTGATTTCCCATCTGGACCGACTGGGTCATAATGCGCCATTGGTTGTATGGTAAACTGGTCAACTGTTAACATTTGACAACTAATTAACTCAGACGAAAGTCACTTTCTGGAGAGCTGGACTGACTAACTGATTGCCCATCTGGACCGACTGGGTCATAATGTGCCATTGGTTGTATGGTAAACTGGTCAACTGTTAACATTTGACAACCAATTACCTCAGATGAAAGTCACTTTCTGGAGAGCTGGACTGACTAACTGATTGCCCATCTGGACCGACTGGGTCATAATGTGCCATTGGTTGTATGGTAAACTGGTCAACTGTTAACATTTTGACAACTAATTGCCTCAGATGAAAGTCACTTTCTGGAGAGCTGGACTGACTAACTGATTGCCCATCTGGACCGACTGGGTCATAATGTGCCATTGGTTGTATGGTAAACTGGTCAACTGTTAACATTTGACAACCAATTGCCTCAGATGAAAGTCACTTTCTGGAGAGCTGGACTGACTAACTGATTGCCCATCTGGACCGACTGAGACATAATGGGCCTCAGATGAAAGTCACTTTCTGGATAACTGGACTGACCAATTGTTTCGGACCGACAGGGTCATAATGTGCCATTGGATGTATACTATTAACATTTGACAACCAATTGCCTAAGATGAAAGTCACTTTCTGGAGAGCCGGACTGACCAACTGATTTCCCCATCTGGACCGACTGTGTCATAATGTGCGATTGGCTGTATGGTAAACTAGTTAACTGTTAACATTTGACAACCAATTGCCTCAGGCGAATGTCACTTTCTGGAGAGCTGGACATGTCGACAAAACAAGGTCATCTGGTTATTAAAGAGATTTGTCAGGAATTTAGAACTCAAATTTAAACGTTTTCATAGAAAAATTCCAAGAAAAAATTAATCAGTGACAAGGTTATCTCTGAATTTGACAGGTGCTAGTTGATGCAATATCATTGAAACACCACCTGTCAAATTCAGAGATAGCCTTGTCACTGATTAACTTGATAACCAGGCAGGTGTGGTTCACCCCAGAAGAACAGCTCTGGTGGGGTTTCCTAAAATCGATAATATATTACGTAATATCTGTTAGAAATATATCATCGATTTTACGTCATCAAACATTCGTTAGAAGTTATACATTACCGGAAATAGAATGGGATAGACGTAGACATGTTACAGGCGAATGTTCTACATCCACTAAACATTCTGGAGGGTCGTTTTCGTACAGACTACCAATTTGATTGGAACAAAGTTTTTTAGTTGTTTAAGAATTTACATATCAACGATAGGTAAAAATAATTACAACTAATACGTGACATGTATTTTTAATATTTTTTCCAAAATGTAAAAACAAAAATCGTTGCAGCCTGTGCATGCCCATATAGGATAACCTAATGGATTCTGGTAATGACATTTCAAAAATACATTGTCTGTTACACTGTGGCTTCTTTAAAAAAATATATATATATTTCAACATTAACACTGTCACAGTACAGCACGATATTACTAAATATTACATAACCTTTTAGTTCAGAAACGGTTCTACGCAATGATATTTATTTTTGAGTGCGTAATTTCATGATCTGTACAAGTAGTTTTCATTAACATTTTGCAGCATAATTAATCTGTAGTATTTGAAATCAGACAAATGCATCTGTAAATGAAATGTGATTTGATTGTAAGCGAATTTCAGCAGTTACTATCATGAAATCATATCACGACCTAATGGGCTATTCCATTTAAAATCCACCCCCTGTGGAAGATTTTGGAAATATCTTCCACAGAGGGAGTATGAATTTCAAGTGGAATTAGCACATTAACCAACTCTATTTGAAACTTACCTCCCTCTGTGGACGATTCAGGTTGAAGCTTTCTCAGAGGGCGTATGCAATTCAAATGGAGCTGCCTAATGTGTTCATTCTATTTGAAATTCATACCCCCCTGTGGAAGATATTTCCAAAATTTTCCACAGGGGTAGTTTGGATTTTAAATGGCATAGCCCAATGCTCTGTATGCATGGCATAGACTTCAAGTTTGAGATATTTTCTTAACATTTCAAGAGCTATCTCAAGAACCACTGAACCAATACTAGGCTTGTTTGTACTCATTTTAATGCATTTTTCATGCTGATTCCAAATATGGTCATAACAATGTACATTTCTGTAATGTTTGTATTTTTAAATTTTATTTGGTGAGGGTTAAAAAGAAAAGAGAGACAGAAAGTACATGTATTTTAGAATTGACTATACATTGTGCTCAATGTGCTATATCATAACCAAACTCCACTGGAATTCCAATCACATTCAATACTTTTAGCCATTCCATATTCAACAATCTAACTCCCAAAAATAGGGAGCAATGTTACTCTGACTGCAGTCTGAGGGCTAGTAGTAGCATACTCATACTCATATAGCTCATAACTCTCATTTAGCAATCATAGCTCAAAATCTGACCTCCAGTTGTGGAGTAGAGTCGGGAGTAGACTTCTTTGGTTGTGACATCACCATCTTGGCTGATCAGAAAACCTGTGTTTTATTTACTGTATACATTGCCTATACTTATTCACAGCTATGTAGAGCCAAGGTGGGGTAGTCACGTGACTTCCATTTGACCTGGGCACTCCCCTTTAAAGGTTTTTTTTATTAACTTCAACCATTGAACTTAAGCTTACCCGCCCTGAAGATACATGTAGTAATCAGCACCGAACATTAATAAGGAACAAAACATTAACAAAATATCACCTACTTGAAGTTTTTTATGTTTAAATCATTCAGATAAAGCTCTGATTGCGTCTGAGAATGTGGGTCAGTTTATGACTTAAGAATCACATTCATGTTTCGTACCCAATTGTAGTCTCAGTTGACCAGCCGTCTATCAATAAGTATAGTTAACACATTCTGCGTTCCCGGGAGATTAACATGAACTTGTAAAGCTTTCCAATACATTAAGTATGTCATGTATTTGATAAAACTATTAACAGGTATGTAACACAGCCTTTCAGGTGTTAAATGCGGTGATTTGGGAGCAATTTACTTCTGCTTTAGGGTGATGAATTTGTCATATTTGTAGAGACGTGATCTGGGGAGGTGATCCGCAACATAATAGAGAGATTGCGATTTCCAAACGCCGTGATCGGACGCACGTCGATTTATTCAAAACCACTCTCCTGTATTGTAGCAAGGTCGCGTATTTAGCCAGTTGTGAAGATTTTGGACGTGCGAAATCAACGTAGATACATCGTTGAAAATGCACAGAATTTGTCTATTTCCAAATATGTTAAAGACAGTCAAGAACATAAAAAGGAAAGTCTAACTATTATTATCATCCTTTTTATTTGTAACAAATCATTATAATAAAGCTGCAGCGATGTGTTAAAAATTGACTAACTCTTGTATTATTAATAAGCTAACTAACTGCAATGGAGGAGTAGACCGGAGTAGAAAAAAATCACGTACCGTTAATTCTTGGAAAAATAAACATCTCAAAAAAAGTAACTAAACCCCCTTAAATAATGATCATTATTCTAAAAAAAAAAGGTGATTGTATTACAAATCTGTAAAATGCGTTTGAAGCAGAAAATTTATTTCTGCACATTTTGACACCTCATTTGCAACAATTGACCAAATATTGACGTCACAGAGTACATTTAAATCAATGTAACCCAAGCTTTGAAAGTTGCAGTAAATTCTATTGATTTTGCATTCAGTGTAATGGAAAGAAATCTGTGTAATGTTATCTGAGTGTTTTTGTATTGTAAAAAATTGTAAGTGCAACTTTCAAATCTGGATCTCACTTCATTAAATTGACTGGCGTTTAATTGTTTTCTGGGCTATCGTATCAAATGAGATGTCAAAATGCGCAGAAATAAATTCTGCTTCCAACGCATTTTACAGATTTGTAATACAATATCCCCTTTTTGAATAATGGCCATTATTTAAGGGGGGTTAGTTACTTTTTTTGAGATGTTTAGTTCTTCTTTGGATATTTTTTCTATTGTGAACACGATTACACCTGTTTAAGTTCATCCATATTAACAAGTCATTATCTGTCCAAACTAATGTTAATGGCTACAAATGTAGACATGAATAAAATGAAATCCCATCGGGCCCACTTACTTAGGATTTATTATGACATGCAAGTTTCGAATGTATTTCCTAGCATAGATATAGATTGACTTTTAACTTCAACAGCATTAATGTAACACAACTAATGAACTACCGAACACATCATGACCGCCCATTCCGCCCTGTTAAAAACACTCTTTCTGGTTATTGTAAGGTACCCTGATAATGGCAATGTGACAGAAAAACGTATATATTTGGATCATGTTCGACAATAAAGCTGCATACATCAAACATGTTTTCATGGGTCGATGCAGAGAAAATGCTGCAATGTATAAAAAGATGAACACCAATGACGTTGCACCTGTAGTTTAAGTAGCGACTTTTACAGCTCGAGATGATTGCAATGTTTTTAAGGAGCATACGACCCTACGAAGCACGTGAAAATAGTTAAAATGATGTGTAGTTTTCTAATAAATCCAATGCTTTAGCTCACATGAGTTGCTCATATGATTCGCTTCAGTAAATGTATCGCAGCTCGTTTCATGATATTTACTTCAGTAAATTGATCGCATCTTGCTTCTGAATTGCACTGTGTGTGTGTCTGCTTGTACCCCTGTTCCCCCAGGCTTAAACACCTGTCCCACGCTAGTCCCAATTATCCTATACACTATCGTGAGAACATGAATCGATTTCAGAGTAATGGCCAATAAAGTGGTTCACTTTAGGTTGGATGTGAGCTTGTCAACAAACGGATATACCAAGAGCAAAATCAGAAGCCAACCAAACTTGATATTTGATTTCACAGTTTAAGGGTACTCGGATTTGGACAAGTAAAACAGGGCCAGGTGATTGGCAAATGTATGAAAGGTCATAGAACTATGCCTTCGGGAGATTCGGCAGACGAAATTGAAACTTTATAATGGAAATGAGAAAGATGTTCTTATGTGGTTCCAAATGTGTCACATTAAGTATAGATCCTAAGCATACAATGTCTGGGTTTGTTACGTCTATAATATCATATGTGTTTCCATCTTAATAAAAATTACCTTGACAAATTTCTGGCTGATTATTGCAATATTATCGTGGATTGAAAGATAAAAATAAAATGCTCTATCAGAATGTCCAATCGCATTTCTAGTGTATGTGGTCCAGTAGAGTCATTTATGATCCCTACTTTGCTTAGTAGCGGGCACAGGAGACTCTATTGGACCACAGACCCTAGAAATGCGATTGGACATTCTAGTGAGCATTTTGTTTTTATCATTCAATTCAAGATAATAGCAATAATCAGCCAGAGGTCTTCAAGGTCATTTTTGTTCAGATGGAAGCACATGATATCATAGACATATCAAACCCTGGCATTGTCTGTTTTTGTAATGTGGCACATTTGGGACCATATTAAAACATCTTTCTTTGTTTCTATATTATAAAATGTCAATATTGTCTGCCGAATCTCACGAAGGCAAAGTTCTATGACCTTTCATGCCTTTGTAAATAACCTGTTCCTGTTTTACTTTTCCAAATCTGACTGCCCTTAAACTGTGAAATCAAATATCAAGTTAGGTTGGCTTCTTATTTTCCTCTTGGTATATCCGTTTGTTGACAAGTTCACATCCAACCTACAGTGAACCACTTTATTGGCCATTACTCTGAAATCGATTCATGTTCTCACGATAGTGTATGGAATAATTGGGACTAGCATGGGACAGGTGTTTAAGCCTGGGGGTAACAGGGGTACAAGCAGGCACACACAGACTTGCAATTCAGAGGTAAGATACGATCAATTTACTGAAGCGAATATCATGAAACGAGCTGCGATACATTTACTGAAGCGAATCATGTGAGCAAGTCATGTGAGCAAAAGGATTGGATTCATTAGAAAACTACACATCATTATATATAACTATTTCACGTGCTTCATAGGTTCGTATGCTCCTTAAAAACATTGCAATCATCCCGAGCTGTAAAAGTAGCTACTTAAACTACAGGTGCAACGTCATTGGCGTCGTTCATCTTCTTATTGCAGCATTTTCTCTGCATCGATCCATGAAAACATATTCGATGTATGTAGTTTTATTGTCGAATGATCCAAATATATACGTTTTTCTGTCGCATTGCCATTACCAGAGTACCTTATAATAACCAGGACGAGTGTAATCGTATTATGGGTGGAATGGGCGGTCATGATGTGTTCGGTAGTTCATTAGTTGTGTTACATTAATGTTGTTGAAGTTAAAAGTCAATCTATATCTATGATAGGAAATAAATTCGAAACTTGCATGTCATAATAAATCCTTAGTAAGTGGGCCCGATGGGATTTCATTTTATTCATATCTACTTTTGTAGCCATTAACATTAGTTTGGACAGATAATGACTTATTATTAACAAGATGAAATAAAAGGGTATGTGTAACACATTTAAGTGTGATTTTGACAATGTTACGAAACCGTTTTGTGTTGCTGGGTATGAACGTTAACATTACTATGTAAATTGAAAGTTATAAATTCGCCTCTGTGTGTCTTCTTTCTTAGTTTTTGCTTGCTTGCAAAAACTAACCAACAAGAACACATCCACAGAGGCGCATTGATAACGCTTAACTTTAAATTCACATAGCAATGTAAAATTACCAGTACATACCCAGCAAATACGTACATTTCGCACCATTTCAAAAGGTGGACGAAGTACGAGAAGTCTATTAATTTTCGAGGTATAAAACGTTTTCAAAATATTTTCAAAACGTTTATGTCTTCCACAAAGTTTGGTCTTGACAAAAAATTTAATTTGTTTTTTAAATGTGTGCAAAGAAATATTTTACAATAACATTTTTAAAAACATAAATATCTCTGATAAAAGCTGATAACCTGAGATTTGATAATAATGCTTTTAAATGTTTCAAACATTATTTTGTTTGTTGGGTAGGCCCTAATAACACTCAATCAGAATTATTGAGTTTTACAATAATCAAATAAGAATATTGAGAAAACATTAAAACAATTTCAAGAAATGTTTGCCCCTGTTTTAGGTTCAAACGACCGTGCAGATTATATTTTTCATGACTATCCGAAATTGTATTTTTAATAAGTATGAGATGAACTGAGATGATACTGTAGATTGTAACATCTCCATCTTGCCAACATCATGATGAGTCTGTTTTAATCCACGGTATTCGTAGAACTAATAGATAAACATTATGATAAAACTCCAATCCAATGATCTCAATTTTCATAATCTCATTAAATCTAGAAATACCTCAGTGCGCACTGGGTGTAAAATCTAATGATACTATGCTCCAATGCAAAAACTTACTCTGAATGGTTTAGCAAGAAAATGCCATGCCACCATGTTCATACAACCTGTACAAGAAGAACATTTGGTTTACCTAAGTTAGCTCAGTATTCCTCTATAATGTTTGGAATTGAGATCAGTGTTGCCCAAAATTATCCGCCCAAATAGCGGAACAAATCACTGCAAAGTCGCCCAAATCTATCTCTTATCCATTGGTTTCTATAGGATATGAAATGAACATGATTACATTCCCTGTGTACACTAATGTGATATTTAGTCCACACCAAATAGTCGTGCGATATACTCTTTTTATGCTCATTCAACTTTGTAGAAACGGCCTTGAGCATGTGAAATAGGGACAGATTTTAGCATAACAAAGAGCAAGCCCTGATATCTCAGTTAAAAGCTATGGAGCGTAAACTGTCTCATTTGCATGACAAGGAACAACTATGACAAGGAACAACTTTAACATGTTTAATAAGAGCAAACGCCCTTTTGAGCAATTTAGTTGATACCTAAAATCTCATGACCGAAAATCGGGGAGCCAATGTTGAAAACTCACCAAATATTTTGTCTAATCATTAGTTTCTTGAGACACAAAATGATCAAAAGTTGCGGGAATGATCTAAAAAGCCGCCCAATTGGGCCACCAAATCATGGTTTTCTGATAATGGAATTTTCACTGTTAGTTGAATGACTCAAAAGTCGAGGGTTTGTGGGCAAAAAGGCCCTAATTGCAGTAGCTCCTCTATAGGCATTTGACCATTTCTGCATTCTATATTGTACACATATCACACCTGGCAGCTATTGCAGATGAGGCGTTCTTGCCCTTAACCCTGATGATATTCAAAACCACGTCATGTAAACTTTAATACCAAGTATCTAATGGTTCATCCGTACATAATGGAATGATGGTACACATTAATCAGGACTGTAGCCGAAGCTTTTAAAATGTCGTACATTAAATGACCTTTCTATGGCGCGTAAATGGATTTCAAACTTTCAAATTGCCGCAAAATTTATGACTATTTCACACTTGCAATATTTTATTGACATTTTCTTTCAAGATATATTAATATAATAGGCTAGGTTGATGTATACGACCTATAATTTCAACATCTCGAGGTATCTCATTTCAGAAATAGGGCCTAAGTGATGTTTTTGTCAATAAATCTGTTACACAAGTATTCGAACTGATAACCTGCATGTAGGTATAGATGTGTCCAACATTAATGAGGTATTGAGACATTTTTACAATATTTGACCCGGTTCTTTTTCTAGTTCATTTAGATACACAATATACACGCTGACGGTTGTTTGATGTGATCTTTTCCTGTTCTTTTGTGGTAATTTTAATACTGTACATTTGTGTGAAAATTGAGGGCGCTATTTTCTTATATTTTAAAGTTAAATTAGCCGAATAATATGAGTTATACCTTTTATTTCATGATAAATGTTTTAAAAAAATACTTTGTCATTTGTTAGTCTGTTTGCTGATGTTCTAATATCATTTTACAAGTGTCTACCCCTTGTAAAGATGCAAACAAGATTTTAGATAAATAGCGCCATCGTTGTTCAACTTTTCTTTAAAATGACTCGGTTTTAAATGCCATAAAAGAACAGCGCGCCACCAAAACCAAAACCTTTTGCGAAGTTTAAACTAATAAAGAGCCGTTTAATCGTGAAGAAAACCAACGGAAGTCTATTATCCGTTGATAAAACACGTTTGCAAGTGTTCAAGTCAATTTATGCTATAATTAATATGGTGTTTATGAATTCTTTTTTTTTAATCATTGAAAAATATCCTCCAGTGCTAAGTAGCTTCTTGCAATTAAAAATGATCATTTTTATTATCATGGTCATGTAAATCATTCGATCGTGACGAGAGACGAGAGGTTATCCTTAGTACTCAGTATGAGCAGGGTTATATGTGTAGGTATGAGTAGGCATCTAATTGAAACCATTTCATATATCGCTTGCGATGCCAAAATCGTTGTTGGACAACCGTTGTTGGACAACCGTTTATCCGGTTAAACTATTCGACTATGGTGCGAGAGGTTGCGGGTTCGAACCCTGGTGGTGCCTAGTACGCTCTCGTGTAAAATTGAGTTAGCTTGAAATTCCCCTGGACAAGGAACTCACTGCTAATTTGTCTCGTTGTAACCCGTACGAAACTCGGGGAGCTGATCCTGGTTGCGATGGTTTTATGTGGAATGTCTAGGGTGTGCGCTCTTGAAGCAGCAAAGTCCCTGAATTGCTATTTAATGGTTTATGGAATGATATGAGGCCGTAGTGGTCAGCGACAACCTGTAAAGTGTGCTGAAGCTTGTGGATCAACGTCTAGTCGTTGTGCCTGTGCACTATAAATCACTGCGCTTTTTTTTTTTTTTTTAACGGAGCTTTATCTGGTTAAACGGAGCTTTACTCGGTTAAACGGATCGACGATAAGTAATTTAAAACTTTAGGTCCAAATCCAATTGTATGTTACGCAATGCACATGAGCAGTGATCATAAATAGATGGGTGGGGCTCTGCACATAAGTTTCCCGTATACACTGGAGTTGAGTGACACTTTTTATGAATTACGTAATATGTATTGAATAAGCCCCGTCGGCTTTGTAACTTCCGGTTTTCGCTGAGCAGTTTTGGATCACTTTAAACTCTGACCTATCGGGAAAATTGTTTTAATTATGATTAATACAATTATTATTGTAATAATGTTTTCATGTAAAATATTTTAAATAATCAATTTATGAAATAACCAGCCTTTTTTAAAAATATTTTTTATTCTAGTAAAACATTTTGAATAATATTTTGTACGCCCAAGAAACAATTTTCCCGATAGGTCAGAGGGCAAAGTGTCCCAAAACTGTAATTATTATTATTTTAATTAATGCCGATTTGGCTTATTGACAGGACTGTTAGGCCTATTACTAACACGGGCGCTAGAATATCAGACACTGTCTGCTCAATGTTACCCGGGTTCGATTCCCCGTAAAAACTGTAAGTATATTCACACCTGTCATCTGAGGTTTATCTTCAGGTATACATTCTAAAATAAAAGAAGGTAATAATAATAGCCCAACTCGTGTGATAACATACACTTATGTCACATTGTTTCTTGTATAAATTGCTTTTCACTTGTGTATAACTTGCACGCTCGATTAATGGATTCGACAAACACCGACAGTTTTTACGGTAATGCTTGCGGCTAAACCATTTATTACAATAATAATTTTAATACAATTATAAGATTTGTTTTTAATATGATCTAATACTATGACATGTGAATCTATATATAAAAATATAATGGGAATTAAATTTGTATATATTCATATCCGGTGGCTTTTCTGATTAAGGTCAAAAGTGTACAAAGAATGTTATTCAATAGTCTGATCATGCTGTTCTGTCACTGTGAGGCAAAGTATAGTTTAGATACTTTGAAACCCGCAAAATCCAGAATAGCATGCATCAATAAATGAAAAGAATTATACATTTGAATCAACACTATTCTTCGGCATTGTCATGCGACTGCAGACGACAAGTTTCAAAATTTCTTTTAAAAAATAAAAATGTCTGAATTGTACATTTTTATGACCATATTTGGAATCAACATGAAAAATGTATTAAAATGAGTACAAACAAGCCTAGTATTGGTTTTATGGCTTTTGAGTTAGCTCTTGATATTTTGAGAAAATATCTCAAAACTGGGACTTTTTATGTTGAAGCCTATGCCATAGCCCAGTGTAACAATGCGGTTAGTGGTGGCATTCGTTCTATCTTCTTACTCACCCTGCATAGAAACTAACTTATTTGAAGGTCGTGTCATGTGTGTCGAATTAAGAAGAATTCACATTCAAGTTCAAGTTATGTTCAACCTTTGTTACCTTTTGCTCAAAAACCACCAAATATGTATGTGCATTCATTCGATCGAGTTGGTTCTATTTATATAGCATTATTTACAGAGACACGCGTCCAGTAGTTATGCTAACTGTGTGTGGGTAAAATATTTAAGACCAATTCATTGATCCCAGCGAAAGTGTAAAAAATGTAATAATTTATATATTGCTTAAAAGTGAAGGATAAGTCATTGAAATGAAAAATTTGGCAAAAAAAAAAAAAAAAAAAAACACGAAGAAAACAGCAGAATATTATGAATGGCCAAGTGGTCCAAAAAACGCGTAAGATAAACGTGTAAGGTTACACGTGTAAGATTGCATCTTATACGCGTAAGATTGCTTCTTATACGTGTAAGAATGAAGCGGGATTTTTAAATTGACGAATCACAGAGTAAGAAATCAGAAACAACCAATCATCTCACGCGTAACAAACTTCAACCAATAATATGTAAAGACGTTTTGTGATTTGTAACACCCACGACTTCTTATACGTGTAAGATTTGGATTTTAGTGATGGACGATATGTGATATTATTGGCGGCGTACCGATGATAATGAGAGCACGTCACCAAAATCGTAAACGAGGCATTTTCTTAATTTGTATTGAGTGCTACAATGTCCTGTATTTTATGACAAATCTCTGTCAGGAATTGTTCCGACTGTTGGTCCGTCAGGGTCACATCCCGATTTATCTCACTTTTGACTACTTATCAGTTATCTGGAGTCAATTAATACTCATATCAATTAAATTTCAAGAGGTGATGGTACTAGATAATCACGTTTGCGAAAACTACCGCGGTGCAGATCGATATCGAGGCTGAGATTATTCGACACTCGTCGTACCAGTCAAATCGGAATACCGTCCATCCCTAAGAGGCAATTCTTACGCGTATAAGAAATGATATGGTGAGATTTCATTGGTCGAAGATGAATACGCGTAAGATGATAGGTTGTTTGGGGTTTAAATATGGGTTCTTTATATATGATTCGTCAATTTAAGCATCCCGCTAGATTCTAAGACGTATAAGATGCGATCTTACACGCACAAGATGCAATCTTACACGTGTAAGATGCAATCTTACACGTGTAAGATGCAATTGTATATTGACGAAGTTGAAGCCCCATTCAAATACATGTAGCCAATTTATATACCGTCAGTTTATAAATTACATATTCATATATAAATTCCCCATTTTGTCTTCAATACATAGCTTCCGGCTGAACCACTAGCAGACTATGTTTTAACACATCTATAATGACAAAGGTACCAAAATCTGAATTTTGTAAAACGATCATCAAGATGAACAAATCACTGAATGGACCTTTAAGGGACTGTAAAATTATCTGTTAAATTTTAAAATGGGCTGCCAAAAACTGCCTGCCCCCTTCTTGTCTTGCTCTCCTTGCAATACGGCCGTATAATGCGAGCGTATCGAGCAGTAAATTGTGCATTATTAGAAGATTTCCGTATACTGTTTTCCAATAGCCATTTTACTATACATTAGGGACCGTTCACAAACACTTGTTACGGAGGGGGGGGCTGATGCAAAAAAATCTTTCGCCCCCTTATAGATCTAAAAAAAATTCAGCCCCCCTTTTTTCACATGAAAATTATGGGTCAACCCCATAGAAAAGCATATAAACTCAATTTTCCCAGGAAAATTAAAGTGGCCATTTTTTCCCCTTAGGAGGGTCAAAACTGTTAAGGGTACCCCTTTTTGCATCAGCCCCCTAACAAGTGTTTGTGAATGGTCCCTTAGAGTGTTCCATAAAGGTACCCCATCGTCCCCATACATTCCAAAAATCTCCTGACCCTCCCCATCTTCAAAAAATATCTTGCCCTCTCCTTTCCATGACAATCCCCCCTCCCCGCAAGACCTTTTTCGAGATGGCGGCCCCATTTCATTCCCCCGGAACACACAGATGTTTAAAAATTGAATTGGTTTCCAGCTTTCAGCAATGGAAATACTTCAATATCCGTGTAGCAATGGGCTATTCCAGAAAATAAGTGCACACCCCCCAAAGAGGAGTAAATTTTCAATGAAAGAAAAGTCTGAAATTCCAAGTTTGCTTTGTGAAAACGACTGGAATTCCAGTTGCCAATGTTACTTGAAAAGTTTGGAAATGCAATTAAGCAATTAAATAAATGAAATATCACGGAAATGTCCAAAATGAGGTCTCAAATTGCGGATTTAGAACTACTTTTGGCTGGATTTATTTTCTGAAATATGCCAATTGAACCATTAACCTCCACAGTGTACTTCTAATCGCATCATTACACTTTTTATAGTGTTCAAATTTCACGTTCCACCTGTATAACGCTCATCAATACGTGTTCCTTCCAATTTGTTCCAAATGGGCCTTTCAAATGTCACAACGCATTTGTAAACACAAGTAAAGTTTAAACTACTGTTGTTCTGTGGTTTGTGGTTTTTAAAAATGAAATTCGAGCAACTTGAACATGTCAGATGAAAAAAGTATGTTATAATAAGTCTAAAGGTTTTATGTTTGTTCATCGCGAGCGAATGAGTCTGTGAATGCAAAAACTATGCAATTAGCATTGAGCCTACAAACCCAACTGCTAGTTGATTGGCATAACCCGACATATACTACCAACCCTGTACACTTAAAAAATATTTTGAAGGAGGAAAAGAAAAGAAAAGTCATTAACATGTGATATATTATATGGATAAAATTCATCCATTATGTTCTAAAAATGAAACAAAACACTATGGACTAAGTGGGTTGGCACCAAATGGCAATTGGACGAAGTGGTATTGGATAAAATGAGTTTGGACGAAGTGACGCAATAATACCCCATAAATGTTGCCTGGAGGGTAGGCGGTTCTCCCTGGTTGAAGGTGTACGGGGATGTGCCACGGTTTTGGGGTACCCTTTTTCAGCAATTTTGGTATATCGATGGGTTGGTTTTCAGTGGAGCATTCAATTGGGGGCATTTGGGGAAAAGTGCCCCTAAAAGCATCCAATTAGGCCAAATTTGGGTGCTTTTGGGGTTTTCATGGGTGGTAAAAACAAATTTTTTTTTTTTTTCGGAGAACCGCCCCGGGAAATGTTGGTTATCTGAATTGTTCTTACTTGAAAGCAGGCTTAGCAACAAAATAAAATCACTGATGGGTATCGCGACAGACCATTTTGATAGTCAAGATTTGAATTGAATTTCAGATATTTTTGTGGTGTTTAAACATGTATGTATAGGTCATCAACATTTGTATGTTTTAAAGTACCTTATGTGAAAACATATCAGTTTGTTTTTCAGTGAAATTCGATCATGACCTAATTTATCGCATGAGAGGACTGTTATGTGGCGAAGAAAGAAACATGGATAATTTGAGGAATGTTGACATTCATGGAAATATTTTATTTATGGCTATACAAAAATTATTGGTTGAACTTAACATAGATCCTATTAATATCTATGAACTTACAATATGGGCTATTCCAGTTGAAATCCATACGCCCTATGGATGACAAGACCTTAATCTCCAGCACAGGAGGCTATTATAATTCAAATGGAGTCATCTATAATTTATGCTCCCTTTATATAGATGTGTATGGATCTCAACTGGAATAGCACAATGTGTTTATGGCTATATTTACATGTAGTGCAGTACTTATTTTTTGCAACCATATATAATGGGGCGTAATACGCTAACCCTAACCCCTTAAGGGCAGTGTAATGGGAGAGAACATGGACCTTTTCGAGCTTCATTATTTCTGAATTATATGTCCAAAGTATATAAAACTATACATTTTTGGAAAGGAAATGAGTCAAGGAATCCCATGGTGACGTCAGATTTGTTCAAAAATCTCAAGTTTTTGAAAAAATCACAAAAATTCACTTTTTTACCCCAATTTTTTTGTGACAACTTAGAAAAAATCCGTTCAGAGTAAAAAAATTTCAGTTAGCTTTTCACGAAGAAGAGACATGAACTTAGGGAAGGTTTTTTATTTTTTTGAAATTCGTCTCTTTTTTCGAAATATTGAAAAAAACATGTGAAAAAAGCCATTTTGTCACTCTATTAAGCTAAACATTAGGCGGAGGCCCGGTGTTTAACGTTAGCTTTGGCCATAGACTGTAAAATGCTCTCTTGAGAAACTTTGATGCATGCCTGTAATTGACTGCTGACAGGCAAAGCATGTAGAGTATAAACAATTCTAGACCCTGGACCCTGCCCGGGTTCCTGCACTGTGACATGAAACACGTGGTACACAGATTAAGTTTCAACATGTGGTGTCACCGATCAAACTGCAGTGTGCACCACCATGCATACACTGTGTGTGTATGTGCAATATGATATCTGTGATCAAACCAGGCAAGCTAGGTCCAAGGTTGTGCGCATGCACAACAGATGACCCCCAAATTTCCTCCGATGGAATATTCCTACAACGCATGATTTGTTTACCCACAGAGATGTACCTATTCACGTGATACATACATCCACTGTGAATAAAATTCCGTGAACTTGAAAGAAACTTGAAACTTCATTATTCTATAATTTATAGGCCCTGCAGTAGGCCTATACCAAATGCGTATGAGCCTTAATAATAGCGTATTTTTTTGTTTTCTGTTTTTAAAAAAAGGCAAGAGGTAGCTTTAAATAATTATTAATTACTTTCTTTTTTTACTTTGAAGCGTATCAAATTTATTATTATATTGCAATTATGGTTGATTTTATACATTGATAATAATGCAGAGGGGTTCTTTGTTTGTTCAGCATCATAGTTAATTTAGGATGATCAAATTTATATGAGTAGCAAATCAATGTAATTTAAAATGTCATTTAATAGAGAAAATGTCAAATAAATATCAAATAGGCCTAATTAAATATTTTGCAATTCTCAATTTTGGATGCGGCAGTAAACTCAAAACCAATATTGTGAAGGGCCTTAAGATTTTGTTCTAAAATCCGAGACCACGCCCTTTCATTTGCTCCAGGCCAATGCAACCATTGCAACTTTGCCGGAGCTAAGTATCGTATTCATGTCCCCTCATGGTAATAGAAAGGGGAGCGAGAAAGGGATGCGGACTTAACCGATAGTTGTACCTGTACAGCAAAGGGACCAACTTGATGAATTGAAGTCACCAGAACGATAATATAAAGGGGAGCGGGTTCGTGCTAGACCTATTATAGCTTAACTATGAACTAGATTTTCCATTTTAAAATTTAACCGTGTCAGTTTAATTTGATGCAGGCCCGGGGATGCAGGCTATATGTGCCTTACATTTCCCTGTATGTTAATACCATAATAAATTTGGACTTAACATACAACGGGGAGCGAGAAAGGAATGCGACTTTAAATTTGTGTCTTTAGTGAAAATTAAGGTACAGAAGAAACTGCAGTTCACAGAAAGTGGTGCGAGAAGGGGTGCGAGCTGTCGTATTTATGAACATCATGACCGAACTAGAATTCCGCAGTAAAATCCGAGACCACACCCTTTTATTTGCTCCAGGCCTATGCAACCATTGCAACTTTTCCGGTGCTATGTGTCGTATTCATGTCCCTTCATGGTAATATATAGAAAGGGGGGCGAGAAAGGGATGCGGACTTACCCGATAGTTGTAGCTGTACAGAAAAGGACTCCCCAGCAAACACAAAAACGTTTTAAAAACGTTTTAAATAAGTTATATTTTGGCTTTTGGTTTAGGTAAAAACGTTTTAATAACATTAAAATGTCGGGTTATATAAAGGTCATGATAACGTTTTACAACGTTTTGTATGAAAACACACTACAACAATATTTTTAAATGTTTTCAAAAAATGTTATTGTAAACTATTTTGCAAACATTTTTGCCAAATATTGTGTCAATACTTAAATAACATCATGTTAACATATTTGAACCCAGCAAACACAGAAATGTTCTTAAAATGTTTTTTTTCAAAACCTTTTAAAACATTTAAATGTCGGGTTATATAAAGGTCATGAAAACGTTTTTAAAACGTTATTGAAAATATTTTGGGCAAACATTTTTCGCAAAATATTTTGTCAACTCCAAAATAACATTCTGTTTAGAATGTTTTGTATCAAGTTTTCAAGAATGTTTTTCGAATGTTATTAAAACGTTTTTATACCCTTTATATAACCCGACATTTAAACGTTTTCTGTAAAACATTTTTGTTTGCTGAGCAGTAGATAATCAAAAATGTTTTTAAGGTTATGAAAACGTTTTATACTCTTAATATACCCTTTATATAACCCGACATTTAAACGTTTTCTGACAACCTTTTATAACCTTTTGCGAATGATGCCGAAAACGTTTTGTGTTTGCTGGGTCCTTGATGAATTGAACAAGATATCACCAGAACCATATTAGAAAGGGGAGCGGGTTCGTGCTAGACCTACCATAGCTTAACTATAGATACGATACTATAGCTCGCACCCCTTTCTGTTTTTCAGTACAGTACAAATTATGGGTGACTTTTCTTTACAGCTACAAAGACACACATTTAAAGTCGCATCCCTTTCTCGCTCCCCTTTGTATATTAAGTTCATATCCTTTATATTATGATATTAAATACAGGAACATGAAAGGCACATAGGCCTACATCAAATTAAACGGACATGGTTAATTTTAACATGGAAAATCTAGTTCATAGTTAAGCTATGAATAGGCTAGCACGAACCCGCTCCGCTTTCTTAAATGGTTCTGCTGACATCTTGTTCAATTCATCAAGGAGTCCCTTTTACTGTACAGCTACAACAACTATCGGGTAAGTCCGCAACCCTTTCTCGCCCCTTTCTATTACCGTAAAGGGACATGAATTAATATGACACTTAGCACCGGAAAAGTTCCCATGGTTGCATAGGCCTGGAGCAAATGAAAGGTTGTGGTCTCGGATTTTACCGCCGAATTCTAGTTCGGTCATGATACGATAGCTCGCACCCTTTTCTCGCACCACTTTCTGTTAACTGCAGTTTCTTCAGTACATCATTTTTCACTACAGCTATAAAGACACAAATTTAAAGTCGCATCCCTTTCTCGCTTCCATCCATTTGTATATATTTATTAAGACAAATCCTTTAATATAGAAATTTTTATTCATAGTTAGATGCTCTAACTATGATATGACTAGCACGATCCCGCTCCCCTTTCTGGTATTGTTGTAATAATAACTTGTTCAATTCATTGCTGTACTATCGGCTAAAATAAAGTCCGCATCCCTTTCTCGCTCCCCTTTCTATTACCATGAATACGACACTTAGCAGCGGATAAGTTGCATATAGGCCTGCAACAATAAAAGGGTGCGGTCTCGGATTTTTATGCCGACTTTTTTAGATCGGTCATGATGTTCATAGACGTGATAGATATGATACTGTTATATATAGCTCGCACCCCTTTCTCGTACCAATTTCTGTTACTAAGCTGCAGTTTTTTCAGTACAAATTATAGGTGACTTTTCTTTACAGCTACAAAGACACAAATTTAAAGTCGCATCCATTTCTCGCTCCCCTTTGTACATTAAGTCCATGTCCTTTCTATTATGATATTAACATACATGGAAATGAAAGGCATTATAGGCCTACATCAAATTAAACTGACACGGTTCAATTTTAACATGGAAAATCTAGTTCATAGTTAAGCTATGATATGGCTAGCGCGAACCAGCTCCCCTTTCTTAAATCGTTCTGGTGACATCTTGTTCAATTCATTAAGGATTCCCTCTTCTGTACAGCTACAACTATCGCATCCCTTTCTCGCTCCCCTTTCTATTACCATGAAGGGACATGAATACGACACTTAGCACCGGAAAAGTTGCAATGGTTGCATAGGCCTGGAGCAAATGAAAGGGTGTGGTCTCGGATTTTACCGCGGAATTCTATTTCGGTCATGATGTTTATAAATACGATAGCTCGCACCCCTTTCTCGCACCACTTTCTGTTAACTGCAGTTTCTTCTGTACATTAATTTTCACTACAGCTACAATGACACAAATTTAAAGTCGCATCCCTTTCTCGCTCCCCTTTGTATATGAATTTCGTATCCTTTCTATTATGATATTAACATACAGGAAAATGAAAGACTTTAAGGCCTACATCAAATTAAACTGACAAGGTTAAAACTTTAACATAGAAATTATAGTTCATAGTTAGATGCTTTAGCTATGATAGGGCTAGCACGATCCCGCTCCCCTTTCTCGTCTTGTTGTAATAATAACTTGTTCAATTCATCATGTTCATTGGTTTCCTTTCTGCACAGCTACAACTATCACATCCCTTTCTCGCTCCCCTTTTACAATGAAGGCACCGGAAAAGTTGCCATGGTTGCATAGGCCGGGAGCAAATGAAAGGGTGTGGTCTCAAATTTTACCGCGGAATTCTAGTTCGGTTATGATGTTCATAGCTTGCACCCCTTTCTCGCACCACTTTCTGTGAACTGCAGTTTCTTCTGTACATTAATTTATTTTCACTACAGCTACAAAGACACAAATTTAAAGTCGCATCCATTTCTCGCTCCCCTTTGTATATTAAGTCCATATCCTTTCTATTATGATATTAACATACATGGAAATGAAAGGCATTATAGACCTACATCAAATTAAACTGACACGGTTAAATTTTAACATGGAAACTCTAGTTCATAGTTAAGCTATGATAGGGCTAGCGCTAAGGGGAGCGCTAAAATGGTTCTGGTGACATCTTGTTCAATTAATTAAGGAGTCCTTTTTCTGTACAGCTACAACTATCGCATCCCTTTCTCGCTCCCCTTTCTTTTACCATGAAGGGACATGAATACGACACTTAGCACCGGAAAAGTGGCAATGGTTGCATAGGCCTGGAGCAAATGAAAGGGTGTTGTCTCGGATTTTACCGCGGAATTCTAGTTCGGTCATGATGTTTATAAATACGATAGCTCGCACCCCTTTCTTGCACCACTTTCTGTTAACTGCAATTTCTTCAGAAAGACTTTAAGGCCTACATCAAATTAAACTGACAAGGTTAAAAATTTAACATAGAAATTATAGCTCATATAGTTAGATGCTTTAGCTATGATAGGGCTAGCACGATCCCGCTCCCCTTTCTCGTATTGTTGTATGTAATAATAACTTGTTCAATTCATTGGTGCCCTTTCTGCACAGCTACAACTCAGAGGCTACAACTATCGCATCCCTTTCTCGCTCCCCTTTTACAATGAAGGCACTGGAAAGTTGCCATGGTTGCATAGGCCGGGAGCAAATGAAAGGGTGTGGTCTCGAATTTTACCGCGGAATTCAAGTTCGGTTATGATGTTCATAAATACGATAGCTCGCACCCCTTTCTCGCACCACTTTCTGTGAACTGCAGTTTCTTCTGTACATTAATTTTCAATACAGCTACAAAGACACAAATTAAAGTCGCATCCATTTCTCGCTCCCCTTTGTATATTAAGTTCATATCATTTCTATTATGGTATTAACATGCTGCAGGGAAATGTAAGCCATATAGGCCTGCATCAAATTAAACTGACACGGTTAAATTTTAACATGGAAAATCTATAGTTCATAGTTAAGCTATTGTAGGTCTAGCATGAACCCGCTCCCCTTTCTAATATGGTTCTGGTGGCATTTTGTTCAATTCATTGGTCCCTTTTCTGTACAACTACAGCTATCGGGTTAGTCCGCATCCCTTTCTCGCCCCCCTTTCTATTACCATGAAGGTCCTATTTGCTCCAGGCTTATGCAACCATTGCAACTTTTCCGGTGCTATGTGTCGTATTTATGTCCCTTCATGGTAATATATAGAAAGGGGAGCGAGAAAGGGATGCGGACTTACCCGATAGTTGTAGCTGTACAGAAAAGGACTCCTTGATGAATTGAACAAGATGTCACCAGAACCATATTAGAAAGGGGAGCGGGTTCGTGCTAGACCTACCATAGCTTAACTCTAGATACGATACTATAGCTCGCACCCCTTTCTGTTTTTCAGTACAGTACAAATTATGGGTGACTTTTCTTTACAGCTACAAAGACACACATTTAAAGTCGCATCCCTTTCTCGCTCCCTTTGTATATTAAGTTCATATCCTTTCTATTATGATATTAAATACAGGAAAATGAAAGGCACATAGGCCTACATCAAATTAAACGGACATGGTTAATTTTAACATGGAAAATCTAGTTCATAGTTAAGCTATGATAGGGCTAGCACGAACCCGCTCCGCTTTCTTAAATGGTTCTGGTGACATCTTGTTCAATTCATCAAGGAGTCCCTTTTACTGTACAGCTACAAAAACTATCGGGTAAGTCCGCATCCCTTTCTCGCCCCTTTCTATTACCGTAAAGGGACATGAATTAATATGACACTTAGCACCGGAAAAGTTCCCATGGTTGCATAGGCCTGGAGCAAATGAAAGGTTGTGGTCTCGGATTTTACCGCCGAATTCTAGTTCGGTCATGATACGATAGCTCGCACCCTTTTCTCGCACCACTTTCTGTTAACTGCAGTTTCTTCAGTACATTACAGCTATAAAGACACACATTTAAAGTCGCATCCCTTTCTCGCTTCCATCCATTTGTATATATTTATTAAGACAAATCCTTTAACATAGAAATTTTTATTCATAGTTAGATGCTCTAACTATGATATGACTAGCACGATCCCGGACCCCTTTCTGGTATTGTTGTAATAATAACTTGTTCAATTCATTGGTGCCCATTCTGTTCAGCTACAACTATCGGCTAAAATAAAGTCCGCATCCCTTTCTCGCTCCCCTTTCTATTACCATGAATACGACACTTAGCAGCGGATAAGTTGCATATAGGCCTGCAACAATAAAAGGGTGCGGTCTCGGATTTTTATGCCGACTTTTTTAGATCGGTCATGATGTTCTGTTCATAGACGTGATAGATATGATACTGTTATAGCTCGCACCCCTTTCTCGCACCACTTTCTGTTACTAAGCTGCAGTTTTTTCAGTACAAATTATGGGTGACTTTTCTTTACAGCTACAAAGACACAAATTTAAAGTCGCGTCCATTTCTCGCTCCCCTTTGTATATTAAGTCCATATCCTTTCTATTATGATATTAACATACATGGAAATGAAAGGCATTATAGGCCTACATAATATTAAACTGACACGGTTAAATTTTAACATGGAAAATCTAGTTCATAGTTAAGCTATGATATGGCTAGCGCGAACCCGCTCCCCTTTCTTAAATGGTTCTGGTGACATCTTGTTCAATTCATTAAGGATTCCCTTTTCTGTACAGCTACAACTATCGCATCCCTTTCTCGCTCCCCTTTCTATTACCATGAAGGGACATGAATACGACACTTAGCACCGGAAAAGTTGCAATGGTTGCATAGGCATGGAGCAAATGAAAGGGTGTGGTCTCGGATTTTACCGCGGAATTCTATTTCGGTCATGATGTTTATAAATACGATAGCTCGCACCCCTTTCTCGCACCACTTTCTGTTAACTGCAGTTTCTTCTGTACATTAATTTTCACTACAGCTACAATGACACAAATTTAAAGTCGCATCCCTTTCTCGCTCCCCTTTGTATATGAATTTTGTATCCTTTCTATTATGATATTAACATACAGGAAAATGAAAACTTTAAGGCCTACATCAAATTAAACTGACAAGGTTAAAAATTTAACATAGAAATTATAGTTCATAGTTATATGCTTTAGCTATGATAGGGCTAGCACGATCCCGCTCCCCTTTCTCGTATTGTTGTATGTAATAATAACTTGTTCAATTCATTGGTGCCCTTTCTGCACAGCTACAACTCAGAGGCTACAACTATCGCATCCCTTTCTCGCTCCCCTTTTACAATGAAGGCACCGGAAAGTTGCAATGGTTGCATAAGCCGGGAGCAAATGAAAGGGTGTGGTCTCGAATTTTACCGCGGAATTCAAGTTCGGTTATGATGTTCATAAATACGATAGCTCGCACCCCTTTCTCGCACCACTTTCTGTGAACTGCAGTTTCTTCTGTACATTAATTTTCAATACAGCTACAAAGACACAAATTTAAAGTCGCATCCATTTCTCACTCCCCTTTGTATATTAAGTCCATATCATTTCTATTATGGTATTAACATGCTGCAGGGAAATGTAAGCCATATAGGCCTGCATCAAATTAAACTGACACGGTTAAATTTTAACATGGAAAATCTATAGTTCATAGTTAAGCTATGGTAGGTGTATCACGAACCCGCTCCCCTTTCTAATATGGTTCTGGTGGCATTTTGTTCAATTCATTGGTCCCTTTTCTGTACAACTACAGCTATCGGGTTAGTCCGCATCCCTTTCTCGCCCCCCCTCTTTCTATTACCATGAAGGGACATGAATACGACACTTAGCACCGGAAAAGTTGCAATGGTTGCAAAGGCATGGAGCAAATGAAAGGGTGTGGTCTCGGATTTTACCGCGGAATTCTAGTTCGGTCATGATGTTCATAAATACGATAGCTCATTAGCTCGCACCCCTTTCTCGCACCACTTTCTGTTAACTGCAGTTTCTTCTGTACATTAATTTTCACTACAGCTACAAAGACACAAATTTAAAGTCGCATCCCTTTCTCTCTCCCCTTTGTATATTAAGTTCGTATCCTTTCTATTATAATATTAACATACAGTAAAATGAAAGACTTTAAGGCCTACATCAAATTAAACTGACAAGGTTAACATTTTAACGTAGAAATTATAGTTCATAGTTAGATGCTTTAGCTATGATAGGGGTAGCACGATTCCGCTCCCCTTTCTCGTCAGTATTGTAGTAATAATAATTTGTTATATTTATTGGTGCCCTTTCTGCATAGCTACAACTATCGCATCCCTTTCTCGCTCCCCTTTTACAATGAAGGCACCGGAAAGTTGCCATGGTTGCATAGGCCGGGAGCAAATGAAAGGGTGTGGTCTCGAATTTTACCGCGGAATTCTAGTTCGGTCATGATGTTCATAAATACGATAGCTCGCACCCCTTTCTCGCACCACTTTCTGTGAATTGCAATTTCTTCTGTACATTAATTTTCACTAAAGACACAAATTTAAAGTCGCATCCCTTTCTCGCTCCCCTTTGTATATTAAGTCTATATCCTTTCTATTATGGTATTAATATGCTGCAGGGAAATGTAAGGCATATAGGCCTGCATCAAATTAAACTGAACCGGTTAAATTTTAATATGGAAAATCTAGTTCATATCTATGAACATCATGACCGATCTAGAAATTCCGCATTAAAACCCGAGACCGCACCCTTTTATTTGTTGCAGGCCTATATACAACTTATCCGCTGCTAAGTGTCGTATTCATGGTATAGAAAGTGCAGGGAGAAACGGATGCAGACTTGGCCGATAGTTGAAGCTGTACCAATGAATTGAACATCAGTTATTACAACAATACGAGAAAGGGGAGCGGGATCGTGCTAGCCAGAGCATCTAACAATGAACTATAATTTCCATGTTAAAATTTAACCGTGTCAGTTCAGTTAATTTGATGTAGGCCTAAGCCTTTCATTTTCCTGTATGTTAATACCATAATAGAAATGATGTGGACTTAATATACAAAGGGGAGCGAGAAAGGGATGCGACTTTAAATTTGTGTCTTTGTAACTGTAGTGAAAATTAATGTACAGAAGGAACTGTTAACACTAATAACAGAAAGTATTATGATGACGCCATCGTAAATTTGAATTATCGTGCGTTTTAATGCGAATTTTATAAGAACCCCGAAAATATCCACTACAAACACTAATGTTGTGAAATAACATCTATACATTCCAAATTCGTGGAGGTTCGAACTTGTACCAGGGTTGTTTTTTTGTTGTTGAAATATTGAACTTAACTTTCTACAAGAGTCTGCGTATAGAACCGGGAAGTTTAAAATGCAGAGCAGGGTTTTTGGAAACTTAGGCCTAACCATGACGAAAAGTGAAATCGCCTTGACAGAGATTTTCATTTCTTATTAATTTATCATGATAAAGTGAGCATGGTGAGATCAGATTAAAATTCAAACCCAGCTACACGTTAGTACAATAATTTGTGAAGTACTCGATCAAAATCGATAAAATAAGCAAACGATTTTGCCTAGCAAATTTCAATGAAAACTCAGCCCGGAGAAAAAGGCCGTAATACTTTTGGCCCGAAATATTTCCATAAAAACTCCTTCATTGCAGCTTAAAGTTCTGCAATTTTTTGGAGCTCCGTTTTTCAATGAGAAATTATTCAAACATAGGCCTATTATAGGACATTGCAAATAAAGGTAATTTAATGTAAAAAAAAACAAATATCTAGCACGGGTCACAAATTTCAAAATCATTGCTTACTATTTAAATTAAATAACCCGACTTCATAAGCACCATTGCCACTTGTATTTGTTCTCTAATTTCTTATTTAAATAAGTTTAATCTAGTCTCACTTTATAAATTCAGAAAAATTATAATCTATGTTAAGGGTTGTGTAAAGCTATATCAGGTTGGTAGGGGTAAAAGTAAGATTATTGCCATTTTGACCAAAACACGTACGCATTTATGATTTGCCAAACAGAAACTAACAGAATAACACCTAAAAGTATCATTTTTGATCATTTTGCATAAATACGACTTTCCACGATTTACAAAATGTTTGTACCGGGTGTGCCTGTTGTCAAGTCGATGACAGACACGCGTACCAACCTTGTATAAGTATACTGAATTGTGACGTAACATTCCGTACAGAGGGTATTCAATACGGCGTGACAGAGCCATTATCATTCAAATAAAAGTCTGGCCTCCATAAGGTAACAATAAAACAGGTAATAGGTATGGCTGGTCGTGAAATCGATCTTGAAACCTGTCTCGCTGTCATCTTAAGCTACAGGGTGTCACTTGCATTTATTATGGAGTGCAGAATTAACCATCCATTTGTTGCCGAAATGAGTAACATGTAATTGTGGACATAGCTAGTTCTTGCTCTGATCCCTCGTAATATTAAAAACACATGAAAAGGTCACTTAATCCAATATCAAGAATTATTCAGTGTTTCAAGCTCTACATCTGTGCCAAATTTGGTGTATCTCCTATGACAACTGTATGATGTCTACACATAATTGCAAAGTAGGCCTATGCGATAGTGATAAAGCAGCAATGTCTTGTGCTTATGAAGCCTTTGCGCTGTAAGTTACACACATGCAATTTTTACACGTGCAAAACATCCAGTTTTAAGAATATCAATATCACGCCAAAACGAATGAAGTTTTTGCAATGAAAGTAACACAATAAGTAGGTGACATTTATGCCATTGTATTTCACGTACCGTACTCAAATTAAATACAATGTTGATTAATGTTTTCAAACACGGTATAGATCATTCTGGAACACCCTGTATCTTAGAACCGTCCTTCAACACAGGTGACAGTATAATTGTTATATTGTTCCGGTCCATTTACGACATAGCCTTCCTGATTTTAATACACGATGATACAATAAAACATGAGCTCGGTTTGAATGGTTGTGGAATCAAACTAGAGACCTGTTCCTTTGTCACATTAATAGACCTGATAAATCAAGCGGAACGACTTCATGACAAATCCTTTCACAGAATTGACCGTGTTTCCAGCGCAGCAGTGTTGGTATTAACTTTGGGCTTCTTATGAATTGATTGTCAATACATTACAGGTATACATTACAACTCAAACGGGAGAAAGAATCGCGCATACGCACGTTAGAACATTTTAAACATTGTTTTAAAATTGTATATTACAATTTATTTACATTAACATTGTACCCTAAATAACATGGACATTTGGGTGATATATTGATGTAGTTACGGGCCATATTTAGTGCCGATTTGTCCCAATTTGCTTTTGACTTGCCTGGCAACACATGGCTTGTCGTGTGAAGAAGCTTGAAGACAAAGTTGGAGACCCATAAGGAATTATATTTGTTCTCAAACGGAATCATGATAAAAATCGTAAGTAAAAGTAATTAAATAACATAGCGCTATTAGCTCGCCTATGAACCTTGGTATTCGTTAGTTAACCGGATAAATAACTTTGGCAAAACTGACAAATTTGTACCAAAATTGGCGTTAACTCGTTACTGTCGAAAATGCACAAAATATGGCTTCCGTGAATCTAAACAAATTGATATTTAAAAATTGGTTAATTGTATTACCATAAATCGAACATGGACATGCAGGATGGTATCTCTAGAAGTCTTTTTGCCTAAAAATTGGAATTTTGTTGAATTTAAAGTAACAAAATAACATGCGCCAGACAGTGGTCGACGAGAGTGTAAAATCAGGTAGTATTTTGTGTATTGACGAGCTTCGTTGCATTCCGAAGTCGCAAATATCTATCATAATTCTTATTTCAAGGTCCTGTAAATACCTCAGCAAAAAGATAGGGTCATCGTCCAACACGGACTGCTCGAAAAGAGTTCACCTATAAAAAACTGCGTGGGCTGTTATGCGTCGTTATATGTACACGCATATTTGAAGAATTTCCTATCAACTAATAATATTAAGATTGCTAAAATATTAATCTAAAGACTTCAATCTTAAATGTGCACCATAAATTTTGCACCTGAGATAGATATTGCTAGGCAAAATTTCACTGCAAACATGGCAGTTTTCTCCCATTTCGGAGATATTTGAGACAATACAGCTCGACCCCTTAAGGCGATTTCACTAGTTACACAGGTTTGAATAAATGATTAGCTGCACGTGTGATAAGACGTGTATTCTTCCCGGATAAAGTCATAATCGTATAATAGGAATATGAGAAGATTTATGAAGTTTCAAGTTGAATTTCATTCGACTATGGATAACTTTGAGTTGTAACCCTGTATCACGTGTATAGCAAATCTTTGTGGGTAAACCAAGCATGCCTTGTAGGAATATTCCATCGTAGCGGTCATCTGTTGTGCAAGCGCAAAACCTTGACCCTTCCATGCGTGGTTTGATCACCGTATCACATTGCACAGTGCGCAAATCCTTGGACCTTGCTTGTGTGCTTTGATCACAGATATCATATTGCACAGCACCATGCATGACATGCATGGTTGTGCACACTGCAGTTTGATGAGTGAAACCATATGGTGAAACTTAATCTGTGTGCCACGGGTTTCATGTCACGGATACTGACTGAACAGGGTCAGATTCATTAGAGGCCATTAATTCCTACCCGGGATAGCCGGGTAGGCCAAAGCTAACATTAAACACGGCGCCTCCGCCTAATGAAAAATTGCACATAATGGTGTATATTTTTGTTTAAAACAAATATTTTGAAAAAATGAAAAAACATTCCCTAGACTTTGATGTACTCTAAAGGATAGTGCAAAAAGATTACCCTTTGCTTGCATATTTTTCGAGTTATCTTGTCACAAAAATCGCGCAATATTGTCAAAAGTGAACTCTGAGAAATCGACGTTTTAGTAAAAAAATGTCAAAATTATGCACAAAACGTCCTTAAATTTTAAAACGGTAAGACTTTCACACTTGTAAAAGCTGTATCTGGCGCTTTGACTGCGTTGGACATACGCGCAGAGTTGCGCCGCGTCAAGCGACGCGAATCGCGCGCGTAGTCACAATATTTCGCATTCGCGCATTTCTGACTCATTATTTCCCGCCAATTTACTAAGCTGTCTTGAGCCATGTGACTTTTTAGAGTTGAAAAGAGTGAAATAAATCGAGCAAAAATACGAATAAATATTAGCAAGTTGTATTTTATCAGTTTCAAGTGAAAGAATACATCTTAGTGTTGATAAATATCAAAAAATCTCAAATTCGGTCGTGGACGAATGTGTCTTCCATTACTCTGGCCTTAACTCCAACTCTAAGCCCTAACCCTAACAATAAACCTAACCCTAACCCCCCGCTAACCCCTAACTCTAAACCCTAACCCTAACCCCTTAGGCCTACACTAAACTCGAAACCTAAACCCTAACCCTAACAATAAACCTAACCCTAACTCTAAACCCTAACAATAAACATAACCCTAACCCTAAACCCTAACCCTAATCTTAACCCTAACCCTAAACTCTAACAATAAACCTAACCCTAACCCTAACTCTAAACCCTAACCCCTTACCCTAAACACTAAACTCGAAACCTAAACCCTAACCCTAACAATAAACCTAACCCTAACCCTAACTCTAAACCCTAACCCTAACCCTAACAATAAACCTAACCCTAACCCTAACCCTAAACCATAAACTCTAACCATAAACCCGAACCCTAAACCCTAAACATATAACCCCTAACCCTAACCCTAACTTTAAACCCTAACCCCAACCCCTAACCCTAAACAAACACTGTTGCCTTTGTCAACACTTGATGAGGAGTGACTACAACTACTGGCAACCGACGCGTCGCGACGCTATCTGGAAGGCTGAGGTCATTTTTTTGTGTTGACATTTGGCCTCCTCCCCATAGGGGTAACGTGAGGGGTCAAAGTGAAAAATTGTCCAATGTCGTCAAATTACTCGTCTCGATTAACGATTACGAAAATATATAATTTATCATATATGTTGAGCTCGGTTAATGAGTTAGAGGGTCACTTCCGGTTAAAGGTCAACTAAGGTCAAATTTTAAAACAATCTTCAAATTTAACAAACAAGGTGTACAATTGTTCGTCTTTGCACATAGATTACCAATATGGTTAAATATTTCCAACATCTGCAGTCAGTTTTGAGTTATAAGCTTTTGTTTCAATCCGAGCGCAACAAGACCGTAAGTCCAAAAATGATAAATCGATCAATATCAATCAATATTACAGATATTCACTTGGTTAATATACAAAATGATTCTTCTTGCCTATACCTGAGAAGTATCAATATTATGGCTTTTTTGGTTTCCAAATTATCTTATTTTAAAAAGTTTGAACGATCATATCTCAAAATGCCAAATATGGACTTACGGTCTTCTTGCGCTCAGGTCTTCAGCTACAAACACTGGATTAAGGAAACTGTAGTAATAAGAAAGAGGGGTGTACAACTATGAACAGAGACGAAGGACAGTATCAGCTATCTCACATTTTCGATGAATTTCTGCAACAATCGATGTTATTATTTCTGAAAAGAAAATGATTTTGCTCTGCATGCTATAGCCATATCCTTCAACGTTAAAAGCCCAAGTTTTGAGATATATTCTCAAAGTATCGAGAGCTATTTCAAGAACCACTGAACCAATACCAGTCTTGTTTGTACTCATTTTTATGCATTTCTCATGCTGATTCCAAATATATGGCCATGACTTAAAATTTCTGAAATTGTTTTGAATTTTTAAAGCAAAATTTGAAACTTGTCGTCTGCAGTCGACACCCGCGTGGAGAGAATTAAGAACCGCCATATTGAAAACAAGAATCTTGTCAACTGAGAATCCAGAAAGTGGTAAACCTATATTACCGGTATATCTTACGCGTATATACAAAATACAATGTATTATTGTTAAACAATAAAAATGGATTTTTATTTTTGAAAAGAAAATGGTTCAAGGGCAATTCCCCGATTTATCAATCATTGTAAAGTGACTTCAGAAAAATTTAGAGATTTTTTGTCCGCGACGGCCGCCAGATCTGCGAAAGTCCCGAATAATTGCCATGGACTAAGAAAAGCAAAAGAAATACAACGCGAATGCTTGGGGATGTGCTTTTAAGGAATAAAAGATCGTGCTTGTAAGGGAGTCCCGGGCAATAAAATCGTGGTCATCGCTGGATGTGTGTAATCAGGGTAGACACGGCGTAATTTAGCCTGGTCAGTTTGCGTTATGTCACGGCTGAAGCCTCTGCGTACGGTTGACCGGCTCTTTTGCGAAAAAGCTAAAGAAAATGAGTAAATGAACATTTTTATGACAGAATTTGACGTGTGTGTGAAAACTACAAGTACACATATGACTAGTAAGTAGTATTGGCTTGTTGGGTCTTGAGTTAAGCCACTGTTACTATTTATATAAGGAAAGTGGATTTCACATAGATTTGTACAGTGGACAGCGTGCGTATGTAAAAGGTTTTGCAGCCAGGACGCACCTCGCGCTTGTTATGGTTGACTGTCAGGTCTGATGGTAAGCGACAATTAAATTGGCATCACATTCATTATGCAAAAATTGTGATAGCTGTTACGTGTATTTTGGCCGGCTTATGGCGATGGGTTAGAGAGTGATTACAGTTTGGGTATACTGCTGTGGTAAAAAAATGTCCCTTCAAACTCATCTTTATCCCAGCTCGTCCTCTTTTCCCTTAAAGCTCTTATATAGGCCTACCCACATGAACCCTGTTCACTTATACTTCTTAAAGCCATATGCCTATAATTGTAGCCTACGATTTTTATGCTGAAATAATATTATAAGTATCAACTGGCAGGAAATTTTTCTGCCCACCTTAAGCTGAAATAACAGGGTAAACACTGGATATGATATTATGGACGTTTAACGTAGAGTTCTATGGGGTTGACATAATGTATTATGTTAGAAAATCATCGCTCTGTTTACCTGACAAACGCAGCGAATTTGGCTGATTCCATTTAAAGGAGGATTTCGTGATCCTACCATCCTCTTTTTTATGACATTTTTCAGTAGATATCCGCGAAAAAAGCTTGTTCCCAAAATTTCAGTTGATTCCGATTTTTGCGAGTTATACATGATTATATGTAGGCCTATAACACTGCTCCATAGGCCACTGTTGTAATTTCGTTCTGGTATTTCAAATTTGACGATATTTTTGCTAAACGAATTAATCTGCAAGACATTTTTGGTACATAAACATTATGTAGCCAGAGGTTTCCAGTGGTATAAAAATTTCAACTTTTTTGAAAAAATGGGGGAATGAGGCTGTGGATCACGAAATGCCCTTTAAAGTTGGGACATGTGTAAACACAACAAATATGCCAAAACTCAGGTTTGACAAACAAATTTCAAATGGAATTTGCACATTAATAACCAACTCTAATTAACTCACCCTCCCTCTGCATGTGTAAGATTAAGGTTGAATCTTTCTCAGAAGGTATATGAAATTCAAACGGAGCTGCCTTATATGTAATTTTTATTTTATTTGAAATTCATACTCCCCCTGTGGATGATATTCATGAAATCATGTGGATGATATTCATGAAGCCGTTTTTCGGCAATGTTCCTATGGGATTCTTAAAAATTTCAGATCGATGGGGGGGGGGACACGTGCCCCCCGTGCCCCTATGACGCTACGCCACTGGGTTTGACCATGGTTTGACTATAGTAATGGACACATTAATGGGTGGCCGTAATTCCTGGAGTTGAGTATCAACCTAAATGCGCTAAAGGTGGCTTCTGTGACTCTGCTGACTCGCACCAAATTGCTCAAACTAGATTGATGGGCCAGCGTCAATGGTCATCTCCGTCACACGTCATTTTCATCAAACTGCTATTTCAACCAGAAGATGTCTTATACGTAAACCAATTTGGCGATTAGTAAGTTGATGCCGGTGAAGATTTTAATATAACTTACTTGATGATTAGGATTTTTGTTTGAGGATGAAAATCCAATTGGATTTTTATAATTTCGTTGAATACTGATTGTTAAGGATGATAACCGTCAGCTTAAGGGGGTACTACACCCCTGGCCAATTTTGAGCCTATTTTGTTTATTTTTCTTAAAAATTATAGCGCATTGGTGACAAGTAAGATATGTATATTATAGGGGCATGGGCTACAACTATTGCACTGAAAATTTAGCAACTCAAGGCAAGTAGTTCTTGATTTATTGATCAAATATTGGTTTTCCCTCATTTTTGACTGTAACCCCACAACTGTTTTCTATGCTGAAATAAAATTTCCAGTGCAGCAGTTGTAGTCCTTGCCCCTATAATATACAATATCTTACTTGTCACCAATGCGCTATAATTTTTGAGAAAAATGCAAAAATAAGCACAAAATTGGACAGGGGTGTAGTACCCACTTAAACATGCAGGTCTTTTTTTTTAAGTGAAAGCTCTACTCGTGTTGCTATAGGAAATCTTTAAATCATTTTAATCATGTTTATAAGATTTCTACAAGCTTTTAAATTCTAGTCGGAGTCAATATTTATATTATAACGCCATTTATTACCAAAATTAGTTTCTTATATAATTTTCTAACGATGCTACCAATACCAATATATAGCAGGTGGAAGTTATAGATTTGAATGAAATACAGGCAAATGACAATGGTGGTCCGATGGCAAAAATACTAACGTCATTTCAAAAAGTATAGACATAATTATATTCCTTTCTTACCTAACCATTTTTACGCGCCAGTCGAAATTCCATAATAATAATGAGATGGTCATAAAATTAAAACGAATTTTTGACAATGCTACTCAGAGAATAAAGCAGATAAATGATGAATAATTATGGAAAATATATTAATTATACCCTGACCTATACCCTAGTTTTACTGCCTGTGAAATTTTGTTGTTTCGGGTCGTTTTCCTCGTCTTATTTAGTATTTTGTTGTGCTGTTGTCTAGTTGTTCTAGTTGACTGATTTCGATTGCCTTGCACCTGCAACTGACTCATTCCAGTTGAGATCCATATACACTCCTATGGAAGACATGACCTTTATCTCCCACACAGGGGGTGTATATTTCAAATGGAGTTATCCATATACCCATTTGGAATTTACACTCCTTGTGTGGACGATTAAGATTATGTCTTCCATAGGGGGTGTATGGATTTCAACTGGAATATCCCAACTTATAACTGGAAAAAATTAATACTTTCCATAAATTTGATTCAAATTGTCCAAATATTATAACATTTTTTGATCATGATTTAGCATAAAAGTAATATCAACTATGTATCAACATGCACAGTTTTTGCGAGGGTGGTAGGTCTGTAGGCTACCATTGCGTTCATACATATCAAGTAGGCCTCATATTCTACATGTTCTACATACCATTATGATATAATTAGCGTAGCGGAAAGAAAACATGAGATATAAAATGAGATAAAGTAACCTACTGTAACGCATTGCATGCGTATGTTGCTAATTAGTAGACATGCATTGTTAACCAATATAGAGATAACTTTTGTAGGCTCTTGTCCCGGGTTCTCGTCATAATCTACTTAAAAAATTGTTTGATTTGTTCGTGTTTTAATAACCCTGGATAACCCAAGAAAGCCTGTATTGAAGCTTATTTCCGGGGCTTATTTTTATTGGGGTCCATTTGACTGACACCGGGACGGATTGGGAACAGTCAGGGGTTAACACTCTACTCTTTTCGAAACTGACTACGAGATACATGTACAGGTATGACTCTCGGCCCCTCCGGTGGTCGGAGTCCTTTCATGATTCATTTACCCGATTCTAAATAAATTTACATGGGAAGAGTAGAATCTGAATTTAATCTACAGATGTTGCCAATTAAATTGTTTGGCGTATTCAATACTGAGAGTTGTGATCTCAGATCCATTCTATATTTTTGACAGATGTGATCCGCATTTAGGACAGTTACGCGCGCATTTTTCTGCTGTGAAGGATATCCACGGTTCGACTCGGTTTTCAGCGTCGCACGCATGACGCTAATTCACATAGTCGTACCTTTTACTCGGTTTCAAATCTCTCATTACTCATTATAGGCTTAAAGTTTGTTAGGCCCCTGTTTAAAAAGTGCAAATGACATTTTGATATTTTCAATATTAGGCCTATCCATGCTTAACACTGCATTATTATGACACATAACTTCGTGCACCGTTCAACGTGTAGGCATGTAGGCCTAACAATAAACGCAGTATATAATATCAAACAAAAACCAACCAATCCTCTATATCGCTTGTAATGCTGTGTAATGTTTCATGTAATGCTTTGCTCATAGCATGTAATCTAGTACCACCAACCCGTTGATCTTATTTATAATTATTTTGCCCCAATCTTGAGAATAATGTAGTTTTACCATATTGCAATACCATTAGGCCTATATCCCACCACATGGGAAGAGGAAACCGGGACGGCCGCGCACACTGTACTTACAGTATGTCCAACACCTCCTAGGAGATACTGAAGAGATGCTGCAGCCAAACAAAATTGTTTCGCTTGCCCAAGATCGCAACAGTTGGAGAA